>NW_006203595.1:420553-423039 GCF_000334495.1 Tupaia belangeri chinensis | reverse complement strand
TCCCTTCTCCTCCATTCTCCTCTCAGGATATTGGGCACACATGCACACGCACCTGGTGTGAGTTTAAGCCACCGGGTCCGGGACTCACACCGCGGTCGACTACATGGGAGTTCAGTGACATAGCCATTACACTAACTACTGGTCCCAACTTTTTTAAGTAGGAAAAAAAACAGCAATTTGATACAGTACAAACACTAGAATGTAAGTTAGGAGATCTAATTTCCCTAGTTTTACCTTTGATATTATACAAATCTCTAATTACTCTGGGCCTCAGTTTCCTCACGTTTCAAAAGAGGATGTTTAGGATAGGGGAATAGCAGTTGGCATAATGGCTATGTTGCTGGACTGCCACATAGTCGACCATGGTTTGAGTTCCGGATCTGGTGGCATATACTCACACCGGGTACGTGTGCATGCGTGCCCAAGATCCCAGGAGGAGAATGGAGAAGGGACTGAGGCATGGCCATCCCACCTGGGGGGGGGGTGATTTCTTGCTTTCTGTCTCTCTGTCTCTGTCTTTCTGGTGGGCACACATGCTCTGTAGCAAAAACCTCTCCAAAAAAAAAAAAATAGAAGATGTTTAAAACGGGTCTAGATAGAGTACCCTTCAAGTCGAATTTGGATAAGAGAAAGTTAAAAGGTTCTTTTCATGTAAAAAAAATATTGGCCATGTGCTATTGCTAAAAACCTCTCCCAATACCTGCTCCCAAGCTCCCACCATGAACTTAGAAGAGGAAAGGAAGCTGAAGTAAAAGCATTTACACAAAAGAAAAAGCATCATCGGGGGACCAGCAGTTAGCGTAATGGCTATGTCGCTGGACTCCCACGTAGTCGACCATGGTTCGCGTCCTGGACCCGGTGGCTTAAAACTCACGCCGGGCGTGTGTGCGTGCATGCCCAAGATCCCGAGAGGAGAACAAAGAAGGGATTGCGGCATGGCCATCCCCCCTGGGAGTTGATTTCTCGCTTTCTGACTCTCTGTCTCTCTCTATCTGTCGGGCGAGTGCACGTGCCCTATAGCAAAAACCTCTCCAAAAAAAAAAAAAAAGAAAGAAAAGAAAAAGCATCATGACTGATAAAGTCATAGACAACGGAATGAAGAAAGGGAAAACAGGGAACTGTCATAGAACAAATAAAGCTAAAGACAATGAAATAGACTGATGCTAAAAATGTCTCCCATGTTTTTGATGACAAGAGTCTATGCATTTTATTTGTAAAAATATGGGCTAACTGTTCATTGTCAGTATCTACACAAAGAAATTTCTGGCTCACACAGTAGTCAAAATAAAAGAAAGGCCCCATATTATAATCTTACCTTACAAAGAAAGTAGTAAAAACAAAGAACCGCAACTGATTGCAATGGACAATCTAATTCAATGTCTAAAAGGCAAAACTAATAGCAAACCGATGACAAATATATCCCCTTGACATACCAAATTTGCCACTGAGTGCTACATTTAATAGGATGTCAATTTCTTCTGGAGCTAATCCATTCTTCCAAGCTACATTTTCCACAGTTTTTAAGTGTTTTTCAAAGATTTCATCTTTATTCCGTGAAGTTTTAATGGGACCTGGAAAACAGAACAACCTTAAGTAGTGAGACCTTTAAAATTCTTTGCATCCTTGTGGCCTGCAGGTGACATGATGGTGAGGGGCACTGGAGTCCCACATGGCTGACCACAGTTTGAGTGCCAGATCTAGAGAATTGCTTTCTCTCTCTCTCTCTCTCTCACCCTCACTCTGTCCATCTCTGGTCAAATTAAAATAAATAAATAATGTTAAATAAGATGATTCTTTTTAAAAAAATTCTTTCAGTCCTGAGTCTCAACAATTATGACTTGGGACTCTACAGGAATAGCTTCAGTTTTTAAAAAAATATCTTCCTAAAAAGGTCTTCCTAAAAACCCTATGAAGCCTTTAAAACTCTAAAAAACTTAACAGGAATAGCACTTTCAATGAGGAAAATGGAATTAAGCCCTAGCATCCCTGCTCTAAATCACCTGAAAACATTGAACTTGGTCTACAACTTATTTCAATATGGTAATAGTTACCAAATTTTGCTGCACATTGAAATCACCTAGGAAGTCTTTAAAAAAATCTCAATGTCTGGGGCCAGCAAGTGGCCTGGTGGTTAAGAGTGTTGTACTCCCACATGGCTGACCACAGTTCGAGTTCCAGACCTGGAGGCCTGCTTTCTCACTTTCTCTCTCTCTCTATCCCTCCCTGGTCATGTTAAAATTAAGTAAACAAAGTTAAATAAAATAATTGTTTTTTTTGGAGAGGTTTTCGCTATAGGGCACGTGCGCTCACCAGACAGACAGAGACAGAGACAGAAAGCGAGAAATCTCCCCCCAGGGGGGATGGCCACGCCACAACCCCTTCTCCTCTATTCTCCTCTCGGGATCTTGGGCACGCACACACACGCGCCCGGCGTGAGTTTAAGCCACCGGGTCCGGGACACGAACCGCGGTCGACTACGTGGGAGT
>NW_006203595.1:413309-420081 GCF_000334495.1 Tupaia belangeri chinensis | reverse complement strand
AATTTACATTCATTCCCTGAGCATCATCACAACATACTAAATGTGGTTTCCCCTCTAGAGTAAACTGCATAGTGTCTTAATCATGCATGTTATCATCCATAAAATTCCATTACTACTTTCATATATATATGTTTTTTACCCTATATCTGACCCTCTGCCCCATTTCACTCTCTTATTACACTATCTCTGCTGTCTACAGTTATCTTCAATTCCTTTTTTAAAAAAAAAATAAATAATGCCTGTGGATGGTAGGCATCAGTAGTTTTAAAAGATTCTCAGGTGATCCCAATTCCAATGTGCAGCAGTTTGGGAACCACTGTGCTAGAAAAATGTTTCAGTGTGCTGATGTGTAGTAGGTGCTCAATGAAGATCTATTAAATACACAATATCAAATGAACAAAAATGTGCTTTATAGGCCAGCAGATGGCATGGAAGTTAAGGCAGCTGGATCCCTTGTGGCTGACTACACTTTGAGTCCCAGATCTGATGGCTTGGAAAACATGCAGGGCACATGTTTGTGCATGCCCCAAATCCTAAAGCAGAGAAGGGACTAAGGCATGGTCATCCTCCTAGATGATACTCTCTCTCTCTGTCTCTGGTGAGTGCATGTGCCCTATAGCAAAAAAATAAATAAGTGAATATGCTTCCTTCAAAAGTTCTTAAGGAAAAAAGAATGAAATATTTTTACTGAAATAGGACTTACATAAGGAAAACAACCTTTACCTTTCTCAAAGTATCCCACTGCTATTTGCAGATCATCTTCAGCTTGATCATTAGCAAGTTCGTAATCTTCCATTGGATTGGCTTGTCCATGTTTCAGGATGCTGTCTGAGTTGCTTGGTCCCTGTTTTACTGTCCAGGCTGAGAGATCAGTTTGAAAACTATTCCTACCCTGTGAAGTCCTGTCCTGAGCTTTGGAGTTCTTATTTCTCTTTTGAGATGACATTACTGCATATGTTCTATATAGAAACAAGATGTCAAGTTATCTTTAATCAGTTATACAGTTCCTTTTCCACCACAAACACAAGGATTTTATCTGCCTGCATCCCCAGCATTTAGTACATAGTATCTAGCAAACAAGCATGCAATAAAAGAGATGATACTTACTTGCTAAGTCGGCTTCAACAGAAAAAAAATTTAAGAGTAAAGCCAACTTAGAATATTCTTAGGATGACTATCTCATGTAAGCTAAGTCCAAAGCTAATTTATCTCATGAACTCAATCTTACTTTCTCTACTGTTTTCTCCACCCTCCTTGATTTTGCCTTTAATTATTATGCCCCACACTTTATCATTGCTAAATTAAAACTTCATAGTTCAAAGACCAAACTAGTGGCCAGTCTAAAGAGTCTCAGAACAGAAACATTATCCATTTATTAATTCACTCATTCCATAAGTAATTACTGAACACCATTGCCAGCACAATTTAAGTTACCAGGGATAAAATAACAAAAGTTAAGGTCCCTACTCTGGCAAATTTTACACTAGGGGGCAGAGATGAGTCAATAAATAATAATTTAAATAGAGACTATAATACACAGTGATGTGATAGAAATGGGGTAGCATAAGAATCAATCAAACAATAATAAGGAATATAGTACATAGCAATATGACAGAGACACAGTAAGATGATACCTTGGAGTAAGTGCTCAGAGAAAGCCTGAATTAACCTTTAAGGTGAGATTTGAATGGCAAGAACGAGTCAGCCATGTGAAGACCTGGTGGAGGAGTACTGCGTGGAGAGAGAAGAGGGGAAAAAGAAGACATGCTGGGGCCAGCAGGTGGTGTGGTAGTTAGGGTGCTGGACTCCCACATGGACAGCTGTAGTTTGAGTCCCAGACCTGGTGGTTTGCTTTCTCGCTTTCCCTTTCTCACTCTCTGTTTCTGTCTGGTCAAATTTTAAAAAATAAATAATAATAGCAAATAAAATTAAGTAAATAATTCTTTTTAAAAAATACATGCTAAGACTTGGAAGGATGAAAAAGCTTTGTGTGTTAAAGAAACAGTAGCAATACCAGTGTGGAGGGAGCAGAATGAAAGAGGTAAAAGGTAGTGAGAAATGAAATCAGAAAGGTAGCCAGGCACTAAATCATACTGGACCTACAGACCAGAATAAGGAGTTTAGATCTTTAAGTGTCATGAAAAACCATCGGGGGAGGGAGAAGAAGGGTTAGAGATGGAAGCAACATCCTGATTTGTCTCTTAAAGACTATTTTAACTGCAGCACGGAGACTAGACTGTTAAGGATCAGTGAGTGACAAGAGGCCAATTAAAAGGCTTGTGCAGAAGTCCAGATGAGGGATGACTAGTCTTCACCAGGCCTAAAGTACAATAGCCTCGAGGTAGAAACTGAGTGGATTTGTATTGTTTTAAAGACAGACTGGGCAGGTCCTGATAAAAGAACTAGATGAAGGAAAAGGAAAAGAACCAGGAATGACTTCTAATCTTGGGGCTGCAAACAGGAAAAACTAAGGAAAAGGTCCGAATGACAATCTCACCTCACTGGAACAGATAAAACCAGAGCAGGAGAGCAGTATGCATGTCCAATCCAGCGGGATGTTACAGATTCAGAGTTGTTTCTTAGGGTCCTACGAAAGAAGAGCAGGGGAGCAGCTTCTGAATCCACCCGGGTGAACCAGGCCAGTGTTTCCCAAGGATCCCTTTCACAGCCAGTGGAGAGCGAACTTGACCACTAGGCAGATCCGCAGGCTGGGGCAGATCCCCAGGCTGGGGCAGATCCCCAGGCTGGGGCAAATCCAGACTCCCATCCATATCTAGCAAGATACTCTTGCCTTCAGAAGTCAGAATATTCCCTTCGTTCTTGGAACCCCCATTTCGCGCTGCGTTTCAAAAGACCTCACCTGACACACTCCTAGGACCGCTCAGTCTCTGGAGTTCTAACACCGCCTCCGGGATTCAAAGGAGCGAGCCCCGCCCCGCGCATGCGCTTCAACGGAGACCCAATCTGCGGCTGGGCGGAGCGGCGCGCTCTGCTGGAGCCTGACTGGTTAGAAAACAGCTCTATGGCGGGAGGTGGTGCGCGCGCCACTTCCGGGGCCCGGCTTGCCCCACCCGCCCGGGCAGGAGTGCGCGCGGCAAATGGGCCGTTGTTGTTGAAGCCTGCTGATTGGCTGGCATTCCCACTGTCCTAAAAATATTCGCATTCGTCATTTTGCGTAAAATGGGGCAATTAGTGCCTCCATTCTCGACTTTTAACTTGACCAATTATAGTAATCATTTTGCTTAAATTGACCCCAAACTTTGGGACTCTGTAGGAAGACATGAAACCGCAAACTTCTCAGTAAAGGCGGTTTCTCTTCGTGCAGAGACTCAAGCTGAAGGGTCTCGCTGCCCCATTGTGAAGTAGGGAATGGGAGGAAAGAATGGCTGGGTCAACCCTCCCTTTCCTGAGAATGGGTATGGATAACCTCCAAGGTTTTCTAGCGACATGTGTTCTGAGCTAGATGTTTTGCCAGCTTGGAAGTAGCTGCTGTCAACATGTAAATATCCCTAACCTTGAGGAATCTAAGAGAAAATGGCAACGAGGGCTTATCTAAAATATTAACGTAGTCCCTTATTTTTTAAATATTTTTTATTTTATTTTACTTAATATTTAACTTGACCAGACAGAGAGAAAGGGAAAATGAGAAAGCAAGCTACCAGGTCCAGGACTCAAATCATGGTCCGCTATGTGGAAGTCCAACGCCTTAACCTACCACCTGCCCGCCAGCCCGTAGTCCATAATTTAATCTATTAGAATAGGAAAAAGAAAAGATATAACTTGAATGGGCCTCACTGACTTCTTTAGACTGAAACATACATGTAAGCTTTAGGCAAAACTGTAGTGAGAAACTGCAATCTTGGAATAAGATTGATTTAGGAAGCACTACAGCAGAAATGACCATTTACCATATATTTATATGGTTTTCAAAGTAGTTTCAACTCCTAATCATGCAGAAACTAAAAAGAGTGTCAAGTTTTTAATTTGGTAGACCTTAATCAGTGTCATTATATAGCTATTAGGGAAGTTAAACTAGTTTGGGGAACCAGCAGGTGATATGGTGGTTAAGGGCACTGGGCTCCCACATGGCCCTACTGTGGTTTGAGTCCCAGATCTGGTGGCTTGCTTTCTCACCTCCTCCCACTCTGTCCCTCTCTGGTCAAATTAAAATAAAGTTATATTAAAAAATAATTCTTAGAAAAAAGCAACAAGTTTGAGAATAAACTTTCAAGACTTATCCTTACAGAAGTTACTATTAAAAACATCTTATTTTAAATGTCCACTGTGGAGTTTTCTTCAATAAACTTTAAATAGGTTTTTCAAACACAAAAACGAAGCCATTCATTTTTTCTATGATAGTGACTCTTTAATCTAGCAACTTGAGTCATTTTTCATTTCATTGACTCAATTCAATGTAAATCGGGAGTGATTGTAAGGCTCCAGCACCCTTCTTTTTACAGCAACTAAAGGCCTGAATAGTGACATATACCTTGCCTAATGTGACAAATCTGTGACAGTGCAACTTGGGACACTTTGTAGACACATATATATTGGAAGACAATGGTTCATCTTTATTTAATATACCTTCTCTTTCTCTGAAATCATTTCAATATCTTCCCTTGGCATCACATAATAAAGCAGAACTACCAAAAACTGGAAATTGTACCAGGATCCTAATTCTATGGCTTTCAGTTTTATGTACTAACATCACAAAAGTGTGGGGGAACTTAAACGAGATTGGAAAACCGGCACCCTCATTAATATATTAAGTGATTATACTCCTTTTCCCCCCCCTCACCTAGATTCAAAAAAGGCAAGGGGGGAGGATCCTGAATCTTTTGACACAACACTTTCTTTCCAGATTCTCAGTATATATCCAGACAGTTTCCTCCAAATTTCAAAAACTTTTATTTTGAAAGAATGAGAGAAATAAGAGAGGTATCAATTACTAAGAACAATGACACTGAAGAAAATACAATAATAAGTACTCTCCCCACACACACACACACAAACCCCCACCCCTTTCCCCATCCCTGGCACAATAATAGTAAAACCATCAAAGCACATCTAACAAGGAGAAACAGCAGTATGTAATGAAGAACGTAAATTTCATACTGCTCAATCCAACTAACCCATGTCAAATGTCCTTCCCCCAGATATACACCCACTAGAATGATAAAAAGAGGTATAGAGACAACCCTGGGGGTGACCTGGAACTCTGCTTACACTAGCAAAGTTCAGTGAAGACTCAATCGGGAGTATGGATTTGTTTGGCAAGGACACACTGGTTATAGCTCGTTTGTCAAATTTCATATGCTTTTGGAAAACACTAGAGTTTGAGATTCACAGACTTCTAACAGGACTGATCCCTGTTCCCTCACCCACAACAGTGGAGCAAGCTGCCAGATCTGGTTAGTTGCTGAGAGTAGTGGGAGTGGGGAAGCTTTGGGCTTACAAAAAGAAAGAAAGAAAGAAAGAAAAAGAGAAAGAAAAAAAAAAGGGAAAAAAAGGGCCTTTTTTTTTTTTTCTTAAATCTGGTATCAAGTTTACAGTTCAGTCTCAAACTGTGAGTAAAGGGGTTTAATAGGTAGGGCTCAGACAAAGGCAAAGTGAAACCTCCTAGATTAGCACTTGAAGATTAGATTATTAACTGCATGTATCCCTTGTTTTAGTTAAACTCGATATGGAATATTTAGCATTGAAACAACCGTTTGGATAGAGGCTAATTAACTTTACAAATAAGTCAGTGTCTCCAATTGACAAAACTTTTTTCCTAAAATGGTGAGTTTAACTTTTTGGCTTAATCTGTTGAGAAACTCCCCCAGTGGGACTGTGTCATATGTTTTATACTAGGGGTAAGCAGGATTCTCTTAATAGGTCTATTTTACTCTGTCTTTGCTGGAATTTATGAAAGGAAGGATATCCGTGCAGGATTAGTTCAAGATTAGAGCCTTCTCCACAGGTGTGTGTGTGTGCTCACACACAGAGTAGTTAAATACATTTTTCCCACACATAATCTCACAGTCACATGCTTGCTGGAGTCCATCTCACAAATACACTTCAATAGTTGCCGTATACATGTACATGCAGCAAGATGTGAGAGTTGCCCCAAAGTGATTAAAGGTGGTGCACAAATGTCAATGTGAGGAGCTCATCTTAGGGTATAGATGTACAAAAGCCAATAGGGTCGTTAACTCGGAGATTATATTTTCCCCTTTCCCCCAAGATAAATAAATCAAATGAAAAACACACACACTGACATCTTCTTGGGTGTCATGAAGGCAACTGCCTGGGAGGTCCACTTTCTGCACTTCCACTTTCCTATGACACCTTCACTTTGCCCTGAGGGGCCTTCTCATATAAGGAGGGTTGCTCCTCAGCATTCCCTGGCAAGGGCTTCTTCTCAGAAGATCGATCTTCAGGCTTGCGGGCAATCAGCAGGCGACAGGTGAGCAGGATTCCAAACACCAGAGCATGGGCATAGCGTTTGAGAGGATCACCAACCAACTGGTGGAAGAAGAGCACAGCCAACACCAGCAAGAGCAGGAAGAAGTTGGCCACATCTTTGGGACGCCCAGGTACCAGGGTCATGACAATGCCGCAGGCCACCTCAAGGGCACCAATGCTTTTTCGGAGGAGAATGGAATTGATCCCCATTTTCTTCAGCAGAGGAAGGGCTCGGACATAGCTCTTGTAAGCACGTTTCTAAAGCAAGAACAGCATAAGAAAATTAAGGCACTAACCATGATTTTTAACATTCGAATGAACAAAT
>NW_006203595.1:412821-413278 GCF_000334495.1 Tupaia belangeri chinensis | reverse complement strand
CCTATTTCCCTCCCATTCCCCTTCCATATCAGCCAAGGCTGTCCCATTTTTCAATCTGTCTCATAAATAAAAGTCTTATAATTAAGATAAGAAAAAAGCAAGCAATCTGCTGAGATCCTATGATTTTACGTTAATAGCAGTGCTGCTACTGAGTCTGAATGTTCATGTCCTCCCAAAATCCACATGTTCAAATCCTAACACACAGGGCAACAGTATTGGGTGTCGGGGGGCACTTTGGGAAATGATTAGGTCATGAGAACAAAACCCTCATGAATAGGATCAGTGCACTTACTAGAGGCCCCCGAGAGCTGCCTTGCCCTGACCACCATGTGAGAACACAGTGAGAAGATGATATTTATGAACCAGAAAGCAGGTTGTCACCAAACACCAAATCTGTTGGTACCTTGATCTTGTATTTCTCAGCCTCCAAAACTGTGAGAAATAAATTTGTGTTTTA
>NW_006203595.1:398879-412608 GCF_000334495.1 Tupaia belangeri chinensis | reverse complement strand
CAAGCCTCCAGGTCCAGGACTTAAACCACAGAGTTGGCCATGTGGGATCCAGCACCTTAACCACCATAACCTGCTGGCCCCCAATTTTTTTAAAATCATAAACAAAAATAAAATAAAATAAAATTCACTGGACTCAAAAAAATTATTACATATTGGTCCCATTCACATTTCCAGTGCCTACCTTGTCCAAACCTAAGGAAAATAAAATAAGGCAAAGCACAGTATGACAAAGCCTCACTAATTTGGACTTCCATAATTTGGAACCTGTGATAATTTGAAAAAGAGCTGGAGTTTATGTTTTTGGAATCTATGAGAACAAAAAAGGTTTTCTGAGCAAATAGAAAAATTAAGATGTACGTAAATGTTAGTCCCTTATATATCTTGAAAATATAGTATGACAAAATCATTCTCACACTCATTGAGATAAATCCCCAGACGTTTACAAGACACTATTTTCCTTAGCCTAGTTTAAGTTCGTTAATTTTTTTTAATTAGAGGTTTGTGCTATAGTGTGCTTGCACTCACCAGAGAGACAGAGATACACAGAAAGCGAGAAATCCCCCCCTGGGGGGTGGGATGGCCACACCACAATTCCTTCTCCTCCATTCACCTCTCAGGATTTTGGGCACACACACCCCCAGCATGAGCTTTAAGCCATCGGGTCCAGACTCAAACCGCAGTTGACATCCAGCGATGTAACCATTATGCCATCTGCTGGTCCCCAAGTTTATTAATTTTAATTCAACAAATATTATTGAACATCTACTATGGGTTACAATTAGAAATACAGAGATGATAAGAGAGTGTCAAGAACCTTTCAGTCTACTAGGGGAATATAGATTGGTAAACATTAGAAAACAGCATGGTTACTGTATGAGTCTCAATGGTAGGCCAAAGGGAAACATGATAGGATAGAGAAGTGAGTTACTGGATATACTACAAAGTAATAGAATTATATTGGTCTCAGAGTAATAGATCATTCATATTTTTCACTCTTCAAATTGGCCTGATCCTTATTTTGGAATAAATTGACCATATTTTATCAAGTGTCTTATTGTTTTGAGCCACTGCTTTGTTTTCATTAAGTATCCATTCATTCATTCATCCAGTATTTATTAAGTGTATCCTTATGCTAGGCACTGTACTATGTTACTCTAAATAGAAAGATCAGTCTTTTTCAAAGGCCCTGCCTTCCTGAAGCATGAAGTTTACAAGAGAAAGAGCAGGTGCATAAATACCTAAGTATAATAAAGTGCTGCGAGTGCTGGATAAAATTACGTAGTGGATAGAGTGGAGGCACACTGCAGGGAGTGGTTAAAACTCCCCAAATGGTGACCAAAATTCAGGAGTAGAACCTTAAAAGAGGAGCATTGTTTGAAAGATCAGTAAAGGATGGGCATTGCAGACAGAGGAAGCTTGATGAGCAAAGACCCTGAAGCACAAAATAGACTAGTATGTTGCAAATACTGCCTCAGTTCAGCATAGGATTGGGGAAGGGAGGAAGGGGGTGATAGATATGAATCATCATGGAGAACGGTATCTGTTGTGCTTTGTTTTAAAAGCCAGGGAGAGTAACATAACCAGTTTGCTTTTCAGGAAGGACCTTCAGAAAATAGTGTGGAATATGAGTCAGGAGAGGTATGCCTGGAAACAAGGAGATCAGGGGAAAGTCCTGGACTAGCATTAACATTGAGGATGCTTTGAAAGCAAAATAAACAGACCGTGGATGTGGTACTGAGGAAAAGGGAAGAGTCAAGAAAGATTTTTAGGTCTCTGGCTTTGCCTGGAGAGAAAGGAGTTACCATCCTCAAAAGATGTGAATATATCAGGAGGAGCAGACTGGGTGTGGGGCAGAGTAGGAAGGAATGAGGAACTCTACTTGGGGGTTTGTTTCAGTTGAGTTATCTCCAAGACATCCAAGTGGGGATGCATGGTAGACAGGTCAATAAGTGAAGTCTGGGCTGTAGATAGAGAATTGAACAGTCATCAGTACGTACAGGGAGGGTACTTACAATGGGGAAAACTATGTAGCTGGCATTTAAGAAATGGGCAAAAAAGGGGTCAGCATGGAAGCAAGGGCAACTGGATTCCCACATGGCCAGCTGCAGTTTGAGACTCGGACCTGGTGACTTGAAAAATCACACCTGGTGCGTGTTGTGTGTGCATGCCCAAATTCCTGGGAGGAAAATGGAGGAGAAGGGATTGTGGTGTGGCCATCCACCCTAGGGGGTGACTTCTCACTTTCCCTCTGTATGGCTGTCTCCTTTCTGGTGAGTGTATGTGTCCTACGACAAACAAACAAACAAACAAACAGAGAGTCCACAAAGCAGATAGAAAAAGTATGGTCAGAAAAACAGAAGGAAGGACCAGCAGTTAGCATAATGGCTATGTCATTGAACTCCCATGTAGTCGACCGCGGTTTGAGTCCTGGACCCGGTGGCTTAAACTCACGCTGGGCGCATGTGCGTGTGTGCCCAAGATCCCGAGAAGAGAATGGAGGAGAAGGATTGTGGTGTGGCCATCCCCCCTGGGGGTTGATTTCTCACTTTCTGTCTCTCTGTCTCTCTATGTCTTTCTGTCGAGCCCACGTGCCCTATAGAAAAAAAAACTCTCCAAAAAAAAAAAAGGAAACCAGGAGAAGAGATGGGGTCATGGAGGCAAAGAGGAGTTTCAAGCAGAGAATAATCAAAAGCGCCAGATGCAAGACAAGTTATAAGAATCAGGCAGGCAGAAAGCCAACTTGACCTCTCAGAAGCATCTGGCACTTAGAACAGTGTTCACACACTCTAGGTTTGGAACAAATTGTTAAGTCATTTCTCCCACTTCTGGACCAGTGAATGCACCTTTATTTCATAGATTAATTATTTTGAGTGGCACAAGATAATCCTCTATGAAAACTGTTAAAAAATTGAAGGTTTAGAGGAAAAAACATGGGTTTGGAGCAAAGCAGACTTGGCGTCAAATCACAGCTCTGCCACTTTCTGGTTGGGTGTCTATGAGCAAATTATTTGACTTGCTCGAGCCTCATTTTCCTGATCAGGGAGGAGACTAAAGTGAAGTAAGTGAGGCTCCTTGCCTTAGATGCTAAATTTAAGAGGGCACCAAAAATACTCATTAATCAAGATCAATAATATCCATGATGAACAAAATATGAAAATGTTAAGGAACGACAAACTCTTTGTACTTGCACAACCCTGCCTCACTCACCTCTGCCTAATTCCCATCTTGTCAGGCTGTCTTTTTTTTTTATTCAACTGATTTAGTTTCCTTTTACTCTTTTTTTTTTCCTCCTTTTCGAGAAGTTTTTGCTATAGGGCACGTGCACTCACCAGAAAGAGACAGAGAGAGAGACAGAAAGCGAGAAATCACCCCCGGGGGAATGGCCATGCTGCAATCCGTTCTCCTCCATTTTCCTCCCAGGATCTTGAGCACACTTGCATACCCGCCTTGCATGAGTTTAAACTACCAGGTCCGGGACTCGAACCGTGGTCAACTACATGGGAGTTCAGCGACATAGCCATTACACTAACTGCTGGTCCCGGTTTCCTTTTACTCTTTTGGTAATCTCTTCCAGAGCTAACCACTTCCACTGCAGGTAATGAAAAGGCTTCAATTGTTGGCACAGCGATGAGCATGGTCTTTCCCTTTAACTGCAACTCAGAATTAAAATTTTTGATTCTTGTTTTTAATAGTCCAGTCCCAGAAGTAGTTTTCACTAGAAGTTATATGAAGACAATCTTATGCTTTCTAGTAGTGGTTTATAACTGGGCTCTGGCTTCTTCAGGAACACTACAGGATGGATTTAGTTTAAATGAATTAAACTCACAAGCATTCTCTCAAATGAGTTTAAATGCATTTTATTTTTAGAAAACCTATATGACATGTTTTTTACATAAAAACAATGCTTCCACTCTAAATAAATCATGCAATAAATGAATAGCTCAAGATAACATCCGTTCCATTTGTCTTTTTAAAAAATTTTACTTCATCCTGGTCCCTACCCTGTTCCCGAGCATATAAGGAAATACAAAGTCAGGACCAGCAGTTGGCATAATGGCTACATCGCTGGACTCCCATGTAGTCGACCGCGGTTTGAGTCCCGGACCCGGTGGCTTAAACTCATGCAAGGCACATGTGCGTGAGTGCCCAAGATCCCGAGAGGAGAATGGAGGAGAAGGGACTGCGGCGTGACCATCCCCCCTGGGGGGCGATTTCTCGCTTTCTGTCTCTCTGTTGAGTGCACATGCCCTATAGCAAAAACCTCCCCCGCCCCCAAAAATATAAAAACAACAACAAGAAGAAAGAAATACAAAGTGTTAGGTGTTCTTTCTGCATCTCCTCATCTCATGTTAAGTCAGGGACTTTTCAGAAAGAAAGTAAGTGGGAGGTTTATGCCTGTGATACCAGGAGGCTAAGACAAGAGGATCACAAGCTAAAGGCTGGCCTGGGCAACATAGCAAGACTCTGTCTAAAACAAAAACAGGACTAGCCCATGGTGTGATGATCAAGGGAGCAGGATCCCACATGGTCAACCACATGTTTCAAGTCCCCAACCTGGAGGTTTCAAAAATCACATCAGGTGCACGTGTGTGTGTGTGCGCGCGCACACACACACACACACACACACACACACACATGCCTAAGGTGCTGAAAGGAAGGAGACATGGAGAAAAAGGGATGTGCTGTCGCTAAGCTCTATGGTGTGTGTGGGGTCCTTTCTCACTTTCCTTCCTCTCTTCTGCCCTCAGGAGCCAACTGAGTGCCTTCTGGGAACATGTTAAAACTTTTTTTTTTTTTGAGAGGTTTTTGCTATAGGGCGCGTGCGCTCACCAGACAGACAGAGAGAGACATAGAGACAGAAAGCGAGAAATCACCCACTGGGGGGGATGGCCATGCCGCAATCCCTTCTCCTCCATTCTCCTCTCGGGATCTTGGGCATGCACGCACATGTGCCCGGCATGAGTTCTAAGCCACCGGGTCCGAGATGCGAACTGCGGTCGACTACGTGGGAATTCAGCGACATAGCCATTACGCTAACTGCTAGTTCCCAAAACATTTTTTTAAAAAATTAAACAAAATCAAAACCCTGAGGTGAACAGAGTCAGACATATTATGGAGCAGAGCTGAGCCGAAGAGTAGGGCACCAGGTGTTCTGAGAAGCTTGCCCCTTTCTTTCCTGTCACTAATACCTAACACCTGCCTTCTCTCTCCCCCTTCTGCACTCTGGTGATGGTATTAGGGAACGAAATCTAGACCTAAGAGAATTAACACCTTCTTTTTTTCTGTAGGGCACGTGTGCTCACCAGAAAAAGAGAGAGGAAAAGTGAGAAATCACCCCCTACCCCAGAGGGGATGACCACACCACAATCCCTTCTCTTCCATTCTTCTCTCATGATTTTGGGCATGCACACACACATCGCCCAGTACGATTTTCAAGCTGCGAGGTCCAGGACTTGAACCCCACAGTCAGCTATGTAGGATCCAGCCATCTTAACCTCCACATCACCTGCTGGCTCTCCTTAACACTTTTAAATAAGGACAATTTCTAATTGGGAACTCAATGTGTTTCAAGAGGCAATTCCTAAACCCTAAGGGTAAGCTTCTGACCGAAGAGCACAGGAGGCATGATGAATTTCTTAGGGTCAGTTTGGTGCCAAGTCTTCCAGATGCTGGCAGAGCGGCTTCAGAAAATGTTCCTGTTTTGGCTAGGGCCAAACAGTGATTCAGGAATAGATTCTTATCTACTATAGTGGATTATGTATCCTGGGGCCAAATTCCAGGCCTTTAAATCAAGTTCATATAACTTCAAAGACCTTTTTTTTTCCCCTCTCCATTTGGTGTAACTCTTCACCTTACATTTTCAGTTATTAAGCCAACCTCTTACTGCAGCTGTGGATATTTTTATGCACCTGTTGCCTCTTTTCTCCTTTTCTCAAGAATAAATTACATGTGGATGAGCCATTTCATCAAACATTTAGTTCAAAGCTGAGTAGGTACAGATAGGATCTATTCCCCAGGACTTCAGACAGGGGATATGTAGTGTGTCTGAGATGGAACTAAGCTTAGATGGGTCTTGATATCATGGGAAGCTCTTTACTCTTTCTCCTCCTGAGTAGTATAGAGACATCAAAAGAAACCTACAATTGCCAGCTCCATCATTATGTTTGGTCCAGGTCATCTCAATTCTAACAATAAAAGGGTCACATGCCTTGAATCTATAGCAAGGAAGTCTCTAAAGACTGACTGTGGGGCCAGCAGGTGGTGTTGTGGATTCCCACATGGTCAACCATGATTTGAGTCCCAAACCTCACAGCTTGAAAATTGCGGTGGGCATGTGTGCATGTGTGCATGCCCAAAATTCCAGGAGGAGAATGGTGGAGAAGGGGTTATGGCATGAGTATCTCCCTCAGGGAGTGATTTCTCACTGTCTTTCTGGCGAGCGCACAAACCATATGATAAAAACCTTTTTTTTTTTAATTATTTTTTGGGAGTTTTTTTCTATAGGATGTGTGCAGTCGCCAGAAAGACAGAGACAGAGAGACAGAAAGCGAGAAGTCATCCCCCCAGGGGGCATGGCCACGCCGCAATCCCTTCTCCTCCATTCTCCTCTTGGGATCTTGAGCACGCATGCACCTGTGCCCGGCATGAGTTTAAGCCACCAGGTCCGGGACTTGAACCACGGTCGACTACATGGGAGTCCAGTGACATAGCCATTACGCTAACTGCTGGTCCCTCAAATCTTTTCGATCAAAGTCAATTATCCAGCAATATCCTTGGACTATTTTTTAAGGGTGCATTTGCTCACAGCAGGGGTTGGGAGGTAGAGAGAAATCACTCCACAGGGGGATGGCCATGCCACAGTCCCTTCTCTATTCTTCTCTCAGGATTTTAGCCATACACACACACAACACACACACACACACAGCATGACTTTCAAGCCACCAGGTCTGGGATTTGAACCATGGTTAGCCATGTGGGAATCCAACACCTTAACCACTACACCACCTGCTAACCTCCCTTTTTAAAGACAGAATCTTGCCATTCTGCGGTGATCCTCCTGCCTCATTCTCCCAGCTGGAAATACAGCACACGCCATCATGCCAGCTCTTTTTCAAACAAGGTCTTGCTATGTTCCCCAGGCCAGCCTTGAGCTTGTGGTCCTCCAGCCTCAGCCTCCCCTAGCTGCTGGGATTACAGATGCTTGCCATCACACCCAGTCTTCAAGTTGGACCAGGAATTGAACCTGGGTCTCAGCCTCTAGGGCGCAGTGCATTAACAGCAGGCTGGGCCTTAGAAATCTTAAAATAAGCTAAATTCCAATTTTAGTTTTGTCCCAAAGTTACTTGGAGAAAATTACTAAGTATTTTATTACCTCAGTTTCCCCTTCTGTAAATAAAATAGGAATTTTGCAAATTCAGTCGAATAATCACAGCATCAACCAAAAGACACACAAACATTTTATCATTAATGAACCAGAATTAGAAATCCATAGGATTGCAAGCCACAGTAATTATTACTTTTTTTTGGGATGTTTTTCTATAGGGTGCATGTGCTCACCAGAGAGACAGAGAGAGACAAAGAGATAGAAAGCGAGAAATCACTCCCCAGGGGGGGATGGCCACGCCGCAATCCCTTCTCCTCCATTCTTCACTCGGGATCTTGGCCACGCACGCACACACACCTGGCATGAGTTTAAGCCACCGGGTCTGGGACTCAAACTGTGGTCAGCTACATGGGAGTTCAGCGACATAGCCATTATGTTAACTGCTGGTCCCAGTAATTATTATTTTTTAAAGAGAGATTTTTGCTGTACAGTGTGCCTCTCGCCGGAGAGACAGAGACAGAAAGCAAGAAATCACCCCCTCTGGGGATGGCCAAGCCACAATCCCTTCTCCTCAACTCTCCTCTTGGGATCTTGGGCACACATGTACATAAGCTGGGCGTGAGTTTGAAGCCACCAAGTCCGGGACTTAAACCACGGTCAACTATGTGGGAGTCAAGCAATGTAACCATTATGCCATCTGCTGTTCCCACAGTAATTATTTTAATGATAATAGCGATGAATCAAGCAGGTCCATTCTTGTGGTATGAGGACATATGATTCAGATATGAGTCAAAAGCATAAGGAGCCTTTAGTCATACTTTTTTTCTCTGTCATTTATTCTTCACAACACTCCAGGGTCCTTGATCCCACATAATTGACATTAAACTTAAAACAGCTCAGAACTATCAAATAGTATTCATCTGTGATTATAATTAACAACCCACACAAGGGCCTGGCCCCAGTTATGCACTGTACAGAGAAAACCAAATTCCATATGGCCATCTACGGTACAAGTCCTGCCCTGCTGGCTTGGAAAAAACACAGGGTGTTTAGAAAATTTTGGCATGATCAGGCCCCATGGGGGGGTGCTCTCTCTGTCTCTTCTGTCTCTCTCTCTCTGTCTCTCTCATGCACACACACCCTCGGGCATAAAATGAATGAATGAATGAATTAATTAATTAATTGAATAACCAACCTCAGGGTCAGCAGGTGGTGTGGTAGTTAAGGTGCCGGACTCCCACATGGCCAAACACAGTTTGAGTCCCAGAACTAAGTGGACTGCTTTCTCACTTTCTTTCTCTCTCTTCCTCTCTCTCTCCCTCTATTTCTCTCTCTCTCTAGTGACAACATGTGCCCTACAGCAAATGTGAAAATAAATAAATAATGAAATTAAATTTAAAAAATAACTATTAACCAACCCAAGCAACTATTAACCAACCCAAGCCAGCAGACCAAAGTGGAGACAGAGAACAAGTGCTTTGGTCTACTTTAGTTCACTTATGCCAATTAGGTGAAAGACAAAAATAATGTGATTAATATATAATATAATTCTATTTACATAACTTATATAATTAGAAGTCAGTATAGGACGGCTGGCAAGTGGTCCGGTGATTAAAGGTGCTGAACTACCACATGGCCAACTGAGGTTCAAGTCCCGGACCTGGTGGCTTGCTTTCTCACTTTCCCTCTCTCTTTCTTTGTCTCTCCTTGATCAAACTGAAAAAATAATAATAATAAATAATGTTAAATGAAATAATTCTTTAAAAAATATTAAAGTTCCCATTGAAAAAAAAAAAAAAAAGAAGAAGTCAGGATAGCAATTACCCTTGGGGAAAGTAGTAACTACCAGGGACCATGAGGAGTGTTTTGAGGTGCTGTATCTGTGCTAATTTCTTGATATTGGTGCTGGTCACACGGGCATATTCTGAAAATTCCTCAAGCTGTACACTTATGTACATATTTCAGTATATATGTTACACCTCAATAAAATTTAAAGGGGAAAAGCTATAGAAAGCAGAAGAGGACACTGACAAAAATATATTTTGGCTAGAAATTTCAGCCCGGTTGCTTATCTTAGACCATAGAGCATACAAAGGTGCTATAATTGGGGACAGCAGGTGGTGAGGTGGTTAAGGCACTGGATTCCCATTTGACTAACCACAGTTCAAGTCCTAGACCCAGCAACCTGAAAAACACACTGGTGTGTGTGCATGTACATGCCCAAAATCCCAAAGGGATTATGGGGTAGCTATCCATTTTCACTTTCTCTGGCGAGTGCACAAGACCTATAGCAAAAACAAAAACTAAAATTAAAAAAAAAAAAAAGCTGCAATTTTAATAATTCATATATGCTTTTCCTAAATCTCTGTAGAAAAAAAAAAACCCACATGTGAATGCTGGATCATTGTTTAAATGCACTAAAAAGTCACCACATATTTAATTACCAAATATGAATGATAAGTATTTTTTAAGAAATCCTATTTTCTACCATCATGTAATGTGCACCTGAAGAGGAAGCTGACAAACCTGGTCCCACTAACTAAAGTGGACCTTTCCCAGAATTGCATCTTAGGACAGAAGAGACTGGCTTCTACTGTCAGTCAAAGGTTGCTCTGAAACAGAACTCAGCTGTTGGCCATACTGCAAGACTACAAGCTTCCCGACATATGCTCCAACATGTGATTTAGCTTCTCATGGCTAGCTGTATGCACTAAGCAGTCACTTCACATCGCAGGGTCTCAGCTTCCTCTCTAAGGGAATGAACATACGGTACTACTCTCTACCTTGGAGAGTAGTCTAAGCATCAGTGAATTACTATCTTATTACCTAGTTGGAAGGCAATTAATGACAGTGATGGGAAGCATAAAAGATTACCTATGAACATTAAATAAACTGACCTAACATGTTAGAAGTGTTTCCCCAAGGTTACACAAACAGGAAGACATTAAACTCTACAGATAAGTAAATCAATCAAATCAACAAACCTTTACTATGGCAATGCAAAGAATCAGAGACTTGCCCCTTTATCCTGTTATCCTCGGAGCCAATATCCTTTGGCTTCCTTGTGACAGGATTTTGGTGCTTTCTAATGGAACCACTGCTCTAACAGACTGAATTCCAAATTTAAAGGAAGTCAATCATTGATATGTTCTCAGTCACCACACAGGAAACTGCTTAGCTGTCTCCCAATTTTATGTGAACTAATGAAGGCATTTAGTCAAGGGAGTAGGGAGTCATTTAGAACTCACGTGGGATTTAGAGTACTCCATAATGACACTTGCTAAATCTGGTGGGGGTACGGGACAATGCACACCACACAGGCTATTCAGAGATGAATCTGGAAGTTCTGCATGGGACCCACTGTGTTTTACACAGCACCAAGTATGGGTTTTTCAACATTAGCTGATTGTATAAAGGTCTGTTCACCAGGGTACATTTAAATAGCACCTTGTTCTTCTAAATTAAATGCTTGATTTCCATCCCTTAAGCTGCCTATTCAAATTAGTTGGGAAACCACAGCATAAAATAGAATCAATTATCCTAATCACCTCACACAGAGCATTTCTTGAACATTGACCATAGCAAACACTACACCATATACTTTCATATGTAAACTCAGTTAATATTTACAACCTTCAAAAGTATATTTTATTATCTCCAATTTTATGAATAAGGAAACTGAGACACTAAGAGTGTCAGGATCCAAACCTAGGCCTGTATGACTTCAAAACTTGCACCTTTTTCAGTAGCTTTTTCCAGTATAGACAGGAGAAAAGTTCATAGACATTTGGTTTTTAGCATGATTCTCTATGGAGGAGATAACAACTACACATAACAATAATTGTTTTAGAACGAGAGAAAGAAAATGTTGGTAGGAAAAAAACAAAAAATAAACGAATAAATCATTTAAATTCAGAAATTGGCTTTGAAGTACAACAAAATCTCAAAATATAAATGAGGCGGTCAAACTGGTACGAAAAAGAAAGAAGAATGTGCCAGATATTTTCAAGAATCAGTTGTAGATTCCGATCTCATAAAAACCCAATAGTATGTACTCTGTTTCTAATCTCTGCTCCAACAACTGCTTACCCTATGACCTTGGGTAAGTCATTAATCTTGCTCTGCTTCAGTTTCTTTATCAATAAGAATAACTAATAATAGAGGTCTTTCTCACAAAGATGATTCAAAGAAGAAATCATCTTCAAACAACAGCAATAAGACTTTGAGATCTTATATATTTTTTTAAATACCACTGCAGTCAATACTTGACTAAACCCATCGATGCAGAGGAATCACTCTTAAATGGAAAATGGAAAATCCCAGATAACCATCCCATCTGATCTTGGGTTGGATATCTGAGGAACTGATTCCCTTGTAAGAAGCAAGAAATGGCTCCAGATCTGCATAACCAAGAGCCAACTAGAGAAATTTGAAGAGTGGTAACCAGCCAAAGCAATGCTACAATGACTCATTCATTCACCCATCCATTCCACAAATATATATTGAGTGGCTTCTTTTTACTAGAACTGAATGCCCCTCTGGCTTTCCTGTGGGTTCAAGAATAACGCTGGGCTAAGCCCAGGCACTATACAGTGGGCCTTATGCCAGAGAGCCATCTCCAGCCCATGGCCTGATGCTCAACACAAGAAGGGACCGTGGAAAAGGGCAGTCTGAAAATCCTCTTCAAGCTTTGTACCATGATGACATCTACCTTCCGATTGATAGTCTTTCCATTCCCTCCAGATGCCTCTGAGCACAGACGCACATAAGTGTGTGAACACACACATACACAGAAAGGTTCTACATTGCTGTTTTAGATTATACCTCTTTAAATATGTTCTTATGTATAATATAAAATCTCTCTATCTAGTTCTCAAGCTTTTCATTAGGCTGCAATAAACAGTTTCAATCCCTAGGAAGAAATCAACTGTAAACCCATTTGTGGCCGGTCCTCCTCGTAAGCTCCTGCCAAGCTGGTAGGAAGCTTCCCGGTGACTCCATCTTAGTTGGATTGCCTGCAGAGCCTAATACTGTACTTAGGGCACAGCTTAAGGGGGACCTCTACAGCAGCTGAGCAGGGTCTGGAGGGCAGGGAGTATTCTGAAGAAGGGTACTATAGCCCTAAATAGAGAGAACGCTTAAAAATACCCACGGTGCACGCACGCACGCGCGCACGCACACGCACACACACGCACACACACACACATACATAAATATAGGTACATAGCAAAAGTAAAACAAGAGCATAGTCATTTATTTATAATCTAACACCAAACTACTACCACCAAGATAAAAATACAGTGGCATTTCCCTTCCACCCTGTCCTTCTGCCCCAACCTCATCAAACCCTTGGAAGCTTCTGCTACCCTACCCCACCCCTTCTCTCCGTAATGCAGGCTGCCTTGGATACTCATTTTGACCTGATTTCAATTCCATCTGGCCAGACATGCTGGGAGGAGGGGAGGGGAGAAGGAGAAGCACATTAGGATTTGCCACTGGGGCTAGACCTAAGCCCTTTAGTCCTAGCCACCCTCCCGCTCCCCAGAGTGACCCTGTGGGGAGGAAGAAATGGAAAGCTCCAACTCAAATCCTGAGACAGAAATCAGAGCTGCCTGCAAACATTTTCTGAGCATCTAGTCTTCCAGTCTCCATCCATTTGCGGCTTCCATTGAGGGACCCTGGAAAGCTCTGCAGTGGCTTCAGGGTAGCTATTAATTCCTCTAAATATGTGAGGCTATTCCTCCCAGCCTCACTCCTAACAGGGAGTCCCTCTTGTCTCTTTTCTCTAAGCTCCTTCCTTTCTTGACCTTGAGAGTTCAGTATTGTGCTCCCTCCCATTACTGGCAGTCTGGCAAAGGCTTCCAGAAGCAGGTTCCCTTCAGCTGGGGTGGAGAAAGGAAGAGGCAAAGTGACAGGGGGAGAGGCGAGAGACGGAAAGTGCTGGAAACATCCCTTGCCATCTCCTAGTACTCCACAGCTTAAGAGCAAGTCCTCATCACACCCAACTGGGGAAATCAGCCCAGCCCCCAGGTTGCAGAGGAGATGTTTTGGCCAGTCACCTTCGGTGATAGCAACTCTGCAGATGGGAAAACCTGCAGAGGGCCTGGCCCTAGGCATCTACGGGAGATAAGGTGGGGATTATGGACTGCTTTGCAAGAGAGAAAAGCAGACTTTGTAGATTTCCTAGATTAGCCTACACACGAAACAAAATAAAATATATATATATATATCCAGCTCTCTTCTCTTGAGAGGAGGGGAAGAAGCAGGAGCCCAGTGACCTTTATTTGGGCCAACACGGCTTTGTCTTAAGATCCCCATACATACCCAGGTGACTAGAGGAATACTATCAAGCTCTCCACCTGGGATGAGGAATACCTAGCCAGCTCCTATTAATTTTTTGTTTTA
>NW_006203595.1:397472-398215 GCF_000334495.1 Tupaia belangeri chinensis | reverse complement strand
AAACGCTCTGCAGTGGCTTCAGGGTAGCTATTAATTCCTCTAAATATGTGAGGCTATTCCTCCCAGCCTCACTCCTAACAGGGAGTCCCTCTTGTCTCTTTTCTCTAAGCTCCTTCCTTTCTTGACCTTGAGAGTTCAGTATTGTGCTCCCTCCCATTACTGGCAGTCTGGCAAAGGCTTCCAGAAGCAGGTTCCCTTCAGCTGGGGTGGAGAAAGGAAGAGGCAAAGTGACAGGGGGAGAGGCGAGAGACGGAAAGTGCTGGAAACATCCCTTGCCATCTCCTAGTACTCCACAGCTTAAGAGCAAGTCCTCATCACACCCAACTGGGGAAATCAGCCCAGCCCCCAGGTTGCAGAGGAGATGTTTTGGCCAGTCACCTTCGGTGATAGCAACTCTGCAGATGGGAAAACCTGCAGAGGGCCTGGCCCTAGGCATCTACGGGAGATAAGGTGGGGATTATGGACTGCTTTGCAAGAGAGAAAAGCAGACTTTGTAGATTTCCTAGATTAGCCTACACACGAAACAAAATAAAATATATATATATATATCCAGCTCTCTTCTCTTGAGAGGAGGGGAAGAAGCAGGAGCCCAGTGACCTTTATTTGGGCCAACACGGCTTTGTCTTAAGATCCCCATACAAGGTGACTAGAGGAATACTATCAAGCTCTCCACCTGGGATGAGGAATACCTAGCCAGCTCCTATTAATTTTTTGTTTTAGTAGCTCATTCTTCCCAGCTCTTT
>NW_006203595.1:394133-397453 GCF_000334495.1 Tupaia belangeri chinensis | reverse complement strand
TTCTTCTCTGATATAAACTCTCCAGCTTGCTAAACTCTTAGCTCCAAGGGAAGGAATCAGACTTGCAGACTGGTTGCCCAGACTTCGGGTGTGTGCTGGAAGGAGAGGAAGACTTCAGCCAATGACAGGTGCTACCTAGTCTCAGCCTTCAGGTTTACTTGGGGTAAGGGGGTACTCTCTGGGCAGCCCCTCCCCCATCGGGCTTTCAGTAGCTCCAAAACAGTTGCTCCCAGCACAGCCCACAAGCGAAATCGCTATTGCCCAGCTGCTCCTTCCGAGATCTGCAAAGTTGTTGGGGAAAAGAGAGGGTTGAGGTGGGGGTAGGGATGAAGGGGCTGGGACCAGAGACTGAGAAGGAAAGAGGGGGAGAGGCACAGGCAATCCCATGGGGGTGCGCCCCTCATCACCCGTTTGCTTCACTTACCATCTCACTGTAGGCATCCTTGCTGAGCCTGGGGGTCAACTTGATAGTCCCCATGAAAACAAAGAAGAGTCCCAGGGCCACTGAGAGGGCCACAATAGTTATGGTTCTGGGGGATGCCATGGGGTCACCAAGGCAGGTCCCAGCTAATCCTGCTTTGCGCACCCTGTCTGTCTAAGGCGCAGGCAGGCAGCTCAGAGAGAGCGAGAGGGACGCTGCGCTGCGGAGGCAGCTAGAATGACAAAGGGAGAGGAGGGAGCTCGAGAGAAAAATTGAGAGATCGAGATTCTACCACTTCCACTACAATAATCGCTGGGTCCTAATGCCCTACCTTGCTCCGTACAGGCCAGAAAAGACGGTCTCGAAGTTAAATGATGCCCTAAATTGAGGACGAAACTGCAAGTTTTTGGTGGAAAGAAGGTCGGTTAAGTATGCTTCGAATTCAGGCGCTGACCGGCCCCTGGAATGCGGAATTAGGGAAGAGGTCCTTCCTACAACTCAACTTCCCACCAGGCACACTTTTCATCTCCCTGTCTCACCCACAATCATTCAGTTCTTCCCTCTCTCTTTTTTTTCTTTCCACCTCTCCCTTTATGACTTCCTTGCCTTTTCCTAAATGAAAGCTTTCGTCCTCCGAGAGTTGTTGCTTTTTGACGTTAACATTCAAGCCTAAGACTGCAAATTCGTTAGGTTTGACTGCTGCCCCAGGAAGGGGCTTTATCTTTCTCTTCCTCAAAACCTTTTACTGACTTCCATTGCCCAGTAGTTAACTTTACAGTTAATTCAAAGCCTTCTATATTTTGGCATTCAAGGCCATCTACATTTGGATCCCTGTCTCCCTTCGTAGATTTATATTTGAACGACTCCCACTGTGACTTGTCACCCCTCATCTATTGTATCTAGTCATGGCCCTGTACAGCCTGAGCTTCCACATCTCCCCTACCTTTAACTATTTTCCCCACCTTCATCACTCTTCATTAGCATTCAAGCTTTCTTTCAATGTCAACTCTTCTATAAAGCCTTTCCTGAGCCATTTTCATCTGGATATGATTTCTCCCTCTGATTTTCTGTAACACTAGCCAGTATTATACTGACCATTTTCTAGGTGCTTCCCACCAGGCACACTTTTCATCTCCCTGTCTCACCCACAATCATTCAGTTCTTCCCTCTCTCTTTTTTTTCTTTCCACCTCTCCCTTTATGACTTCCTTGCCTTTTCCTAAATGAAAGCTTTCGTCCTCCGAGAGTTGTTGCTTTTTGACGTTAACATTCAAGCCTAAGACTGCAAATTCGTTAGGTTTGACTGCTGCCCCAGGAAGGGGCTTTATCTTTCTCTTCCTCAAAACCTTTTACTGACTTCCATTGCCCAGTAGTTAACTTTACAGTTAATTCAAAGCCTTCTATATTTTGGCATTCAAGGCCATCTACATTTGGATCCCTGTCTCCCTTCGTAGATTTATATTTGAACGACTCCCACTGTGACTTGTCACCCCTCATCTATTGTATCTAGTCATGGCCCTGTACAGCCTGAGCTTCCACATCTCCCCTACCTTTAACTATTTTCCCCACCTTCATCACTCTTCATTAGCATTCAAGCTTTCTTTCAATGTCAACTCTTCTATAAAGCCTTTCCTGAGCCATTTTCATCTGGATATGATTTCTCCCTCTGATTTTCTGTAACACTAGCCAGTATTATACTGACCATTTTCTAGGTGCTAGCCACTGCTCTTTACTCGTGTTAACTTGTTTACTCTTTACAGCAACAATATGAGCTCGGGAGGTATGAGTCCCCATTTTACAGATGGTGACATTGAAGCCCAGGGCAGTAAAGTAACTTCCCTAAAGGCATATATATAGCTGGTAAGTGGAGAGCCAGGAGTTAAAACTAGGCAGTCATTTCCAGAGCAGGCTCTTTTTTTTTTTTTCCTTCTTTTTGGAGAGGTTTTTGCTATAGGGTGCATGCGCTCGCCAGACAGAGAGAGAGACAGAGAGACAGAAAGTGAGAAATCACCCCCCCCCGGGGATGGTCATGCCGCAATCCCTTCTCCTTCATTCTCCTCTCGGGATCTTGGGCACGCACGCACACACGCCCGGCATGAGTTCTAAGCCACCGGTCCGAGATGCGAACCACGGTCGACTATGTGGGAGTCCAGCGACATAGCCATTATGCTAACTGCTGGTCCCCAGGCTCTTAACCACTACTCTTTTGCCTCTTCTATAATATATTTTACTGTTAGTGTGGCACTTCCCTAAATTGCTTAGCACTGCAATTACGCATACCTCCACATATCCTCAGTGTTGCCTAGACCCAGAAAGTCCAAGATTTGAATCCCGGTTCTGCCACTGTGTACGCTTAGATCAGTCACTTAACTTATCTGGGCCTCCATTTCATAAACTGTAGATGAAAATTCTGCCTCAAAGGTAAGAGTTCCATGTATGTAAATTGCCTAGAACAGTGTCTAACATGTAATAATACCTCAGTGGATGTAGCTCTTCCTGACTTTTCGGCCTTCCCAAACCACTCTAAAATAAGCTTAGATTATAAGCATTTACAAGGTAACAATCACTTCTAAATATCCCCCACAGTATCTAGAACAATGCCTTTCGTGCACCAGATCCTAATAAATCTTCGCTGGGGAGGGGAGATTGAGTAATTTAAATATAAGTATCTCTGGGGGGGTCACAACACTAAGGTTTAGCAATAATTTACATCTGATGATGGAAGAATTTAATACGATTATGATTCAACCTATAAATTACAGATGTAATGCCTACAATGTGCATACAAGTGAATTAGGCACTGTAGGAATACACAAACGAGGCAGACTCTATCCCCAGTGGGCTTATTATATAATAGACAGCAGGATTTGTTAGAGAGGAGAGAATTTTTTATCTACCTG
>NW_006203595.1:382836-393670 GCF_000334495.1 Tupaia belangeri chinensis | reverse complement strand
AGAAAAAAAAAGATATTTACTATATATATATATATATATATATTTACAGAGAGAGAGAGAGAGAGAGAGAACCTCTGCAGTATCTCATCACAAATGATCCCTCTTCTCCAGCCCTCTAGCTCCTCAAGATCTTGAGGACCTGTGCCTATCCAGGGATCCAAAACCATGGCAACTGGGGCTGGCAGGTGGTGTGGTGGTTAAGGACACTGGATTCCCACATGGTTGCCCATGGTTCGAGTCCTGGACCAGGTGGCTTGTTTTCTTCCTTCCTTTCTCTCTCTCTCTCTCTCTCTCTCTTCCTCTCTTGTCAAATTAAAATTAATTAATTAATTTAATTAAATAACTTTAGAAAAATGGCAGGTCATGTGACTTCGAGCACTGCAGCCCAGCACACATTGAACTACACCTCCTAGACTGGGCCTAAAGATATAATAGATACACACACACACACACACACACACACACATGCTCTTCCTTAAAAATTGCATGATAATGAGAATAATACATATTTATTACAAAAGTATGTAAAATAATGGGGCCAGCAGGTGGTACAGTGGTTAAAGTGCTGGATTCCCACATGGACGACCAAGGTTCGAATCCCAGACCTGGTGGCTCAAAAAAAAAAAAAAAATCACACCAGGCATGTATGCATGAGTGCCCAGAATCCTGAGAGGAGAAAAGAGAAGGGATTGCAGTATGGCCAGCCTCCTTGGGAAGTGATTTCTCACTTTCCTTCCCTATCACTTTCCATCTGTGTCTTTCTGGTAAGCGCACTTGCCCTATGGTGCCAATAAAAGAATGTGTGTAAAATAATATAAAGGAAAAATAACTCATGATCTTACCATGAAGATATAGACATTGTTAATATTTTTATTGGTCAATATTGTTATTGACGTTTCTCTTAACTGCTTCAGTATGAACAAAATACATTTGTTTTTCAAAAATTTATTCTCTATACAATCTTATACCTTTTTTCACATATTAATATTTTTCCATGTCATTATACTGTCTTCAAAAACAAAATCATTTTTAATGACCATGGGAGGCGTCTTTAAAAAGTTCATGGAATATGCATATTATGAAAAAACTATTCATGGATTCCAAAAATTTTTGCACCAAAAAATAAACTCACATCTAATTTCATTGTTTTTTCTTTCCTTTTTTTTGGTTAGGTGTTTGCCATAGGGCATGTGTGTTTCCAGAGAGAGACAGAGACAGAGAGTGACAGTGAGAAAGAAAGTAATAAATCACCCTCCAAGGGAATGACCATGCCCAGATCCCTTCTCCTCCATTCTCCTCCTGGGATCTTGGGCACACACACATGTACCCAGTGTGATTTTCAAGCCACCGGGTCTGGTATCATCTATGGTCAGCCACATGGGAGTCAAGTGATGTAACCTCTACGCCATCTGCTGGCCCCAATCCCACATACTTTTAAAAAATGCCCCCATAGTGGCCAGCAGGTGATGTAGTGATTCCGGTGCTATATTCCCACATGGCCAACCGCAGATTCAAGTTTCAGACCTGGCATGTGAGTGCATGTCCAAAATCTCAAGAGGAGAATGGAGGAGAAGGGATTGCATCATGGTCATCCTCCATGAGAGGGGATTTCTCACTTTCTCTCGCTCCATCTCATTCTGTCTCTCTGGTGAGTGCATGTGCCCTATAACAGAATCTCTCAAAAAAAATTCCCTCATAAATACCTCATATAGTACCTCAGGTAGTACATCATTCAAAAGTACTATAATTCATTTATTCTCCTATTGCTATTCTCCTATTAGATGTTGGTGTTGTCTCCATGGTTTTGCTTCTACCAATAAAGATATGATACACATCCTTGCATATAAATCTTTGTCTGAATGCCTAAATTTTTCCTTAGGATAAATTCCTAAAAGTTGATCAAAATGACCAATTTGTCATATATACATAAACATTTATATGTATGCAATATATACTCATATGCATTTTTTTAAATCATAGCTAACATTTTCTTCCTACTTAGAGGATGCCAGACACTATGCAAAGGGCCTTGCATGTACTGTGAGATTAGTGCTGTTAACTGTCTCTGTTTTATGGATGAGGAAACTGCACAAGAAGTGGAGTAGCTTCCTGAATCCAGAGCAGTGCTGATGACTGCTGGGTCCTCAGCTTAATCCTGTGTTGTTTCTCAGCTTGCTGCTGCTTTTGTTTCTTTAAACCACTTTAAAAGATATGAATTTTTAAAAGACTCCTCATATACATTACTGAAATTATTTCCGGAAAGGAAATTTACCCTCCCATCAGAGAATGTAGGTTCACTGCATCAGATCTATATTCAAAATTTTAGTGTGTGTGTTTTTTTTTATCTTTACCAATTTCATTCACCTAAAAGTTTGTATTTCATTGATTATTACTGTGTTAGAACATTTTTAATACACTTATTGATCACTTGTTTATTTTCTGTTTGTCCTTTATCCATTTTAATTTGAGTGTTTGCTCTCTCTGATTGACTTATAAATGCTCTTTGTAGCATACGGACATCAATTATTTGTTCTAAATATTTTTCCCAGTTTGTGTTTACCGATAATTTTTGCTAATTTGTTAGAAGGCACATGTATTCACCAGAAAGAGACAGAGAGACAGGAAAAGTGAGAAAGCACCTCCCCTGGGGCATGGCCATGCATTAATCCCGTCTTCTCCATTTCTTCCTCCTCTCAGGATTTTGGGCACATATGAGGATGTGCCTGGCAGCATGCCAGGTCTGCAACTCAAACCATGTAGTTGTTCATGAATAATCCAACCACCTTAATCACCAGGGCCATCTGCCGGCCCTAATTAATAATCCAACCACCTTAATCACCAGGGCCATGGGCCGGCCCTAAAATTTTATTTTTATGTTTATATATATATATAAACATCATAGGGGCCAGCTGGTGGCATGGTGTTTAAGAGCTGGTTAAGGCATCTGGATTCTACAAAGCTGCCTTGGGCAGTTTGAGTAGCAGACCCGGCAGTTTGAAAAACACACCAGGCATGTGTGTGTTCAAGCCTGAAATCCAAAATCATAAAAGAAGATATGGAAAAAAAAATATATATATATGTTTTTTAATCTTATAAGCCAACTCTCCAATCACTATTATCCTTGTTCAGTCATTTCTTTGCCATTCTCTATTTATTCTTTTAGGTGAACTTTATTTTTTGATTTATTTTTTAATTGCCAGTGGGTGTGTGCACTCACCAGAGAACTGCCATAGACCATGTAGGATCCAGCTCCTTAACCACTAGGCTACAGGGCTAGCCCAATGGGTGAACTTTATAATCACCTAAAAATAAAATAATTTTGAAGTTTGCCTTGATCAATTTTATGCTATTTTTTAAAATTATCATGAATGCATTTTTCTGCATTACATCTTCTGATTGTTGCTGACTTAAAGGAAAACTATTGATTATTATTCAGCTTCTTTTCTGAACTCCTTTTTGAACTGCTTTGTTAAATTTATGAGTCTTTCAATTGATTCCTTTGGGTGGTCTCTGGATAGACAACCAAATCAACTGCAAGTAATGATGATTTTTGTTTCTCTTCCAATAGTTATATCTCATTGTTTTTCATAGCTTAATATATTTGCTACATGCCAGACTTTAATATTTACCTGGCCTGGGGCAAGAGTACAAGTGGAGACCCCGTTACCACAGTCAAGGAACCATGAATTTGAGCATGAAAAGAGAAGGAAGAAAGCCCAGGCTTATTACTACTGGTGGGCAATCATTGTTTTGGAAGAATCTATTGCTATTGAGAGAGGGAAGGATTTGACAAGCTAATTTGTCTTTTGTCTTTTTTTTTTTAAAGAGAGATTTATTTTTTGCATAACAAATTTTATTTTTTTTCAAAAGGCATATAGACAATAAACAAAGTAAACCTGTAATGAAATCTTTCTGCCCTAGAAGTTCCATTAAGTTCCAGTCTCTAAACATTTTTAGTTCAATAGTCATCATCAGCAGAGTCCATTACTTTTCTTCTGTTTAACTGTTGTTTTCTTCTCTGCTTGTTGGCTTACTTTTTCAAGGATTTCTATTAAACCTTTTTCTGATACCTTCCCACTTAGTCGTCCATATCTTGCCATCTGTATAAGGTAATTCTCTACTGCTTTCGTTTTTTCAGGCTTTGCAAGTGCTAAATTACTTAATCTGGCCCAGGGCTGACTGGTCCAGAATTTGGGCTAAGATACCTTTTCGCATTTCTGCTTCCCTGTGCTTTGCTTCCTGTTGTTCAGCATTGCCAGGATCCCGGTGCTTCACCTGCAGCTCCCCCAGCCTCTGCTTCCTCAGTGCCTCCAGCTCCTCGTCTGCCATGGTGCTGCTGGGGGTCAAGCAGCCCGAGCCACTCTCCACCTCACTCTGCGGGATCTCCTGCAGCCCCTAGGCACAAGCTCGGCCCTCAGCACTGCCTTTAAGAGAGATTTTTGTTATAGGGCATGTGTACTCACTAGACAGAGACAGAAAGCAAGAAATCACCCCCCAGGGAGGATCACCATAATGCAATCCCTTCTCCTCCATTCTCCTCTCGGGATTTTGAGCACACATGCACATGCACCCGGGATAAGTTTCAAGCTGCTGGGTCCAGGACTGGAACAGTAGTCAACCACTTGGGATTACAGTGCCTTAACCACTGCACCACCTTCTTCTTCTGGTCCCTGTGTCTTCTTTACATTTTTAAAAAATAATTAATTTATTTAACTTTATTTATTTATTTACTTTACTTTGACCAGAGAGGGACAGAGAGAGAGAGAGAAAGTGAGAAAGCAAGCCACCAGGTCTGGGACTCAAACCACAGGCGGCTTTGTGGGAGTCCAGTGCCTTTAACCACCACACCACCTGCCGGCCCCATGTCTTTTCTTTACTAAGCACTTCTGCTGCTCGAATTCTCCCTGCACTCCTAAACAATGTCTGACATCAGCAGCGGCATAATGTATAAACCTTCATGATACTTGAATGTATCTGCCTTTTGTTTCAGGTGCATAAAGCAAGAGGTGAGAATTATTCCCCTTGAATTTGAATGTTGCTAATCATGAGAGGTTTAGCGCTGTGCTGTTCTGTGTCAAAATTGAGTGCTAGATCCCAAGTGACACAAGTGCCCTTGGCTTCTTCTATTTTTTATTGCTTATTTAATTTTATTTCTTGTTATTATTATTTTTTAAAATTTGACCAGAGAGAGAAAGAAAGAGAGAGAGAGAGAGAGAGAGAGAGAGAGAAAGCGAGAAAGCAAGCTGCCAGGTCCAGGACTTGAACAATGGTCAGCCACGTGGGACTCCAGCACCTTAACAACCATGCCACCCGCTGGCCAGCCCTTGCCTTATTTAACAAATGCATTTTTAATCATCTGTAATGCAAAATGCCTTATAAAGCATGACCCCCAAGGCAGAAGCCCCTCTTGCCCAGGTCTAAGGATGGTAGTTTACTTGGACAGCATTTGTAAATGACAGTGGCCTAGCTTTGTCCTTGAATCTAAGGGAATGCTTTTAGTTAGCTAAATTTATTAAGGGCTTACCATGTGTCAAGTAAGCATTCTAAGTATTTATTCTAAGTATTTTACATAAATAATATTATTTATTCCCTATAGAAATTCCTCAAAGTAGAAACTACTATTAAGTTTTGATTAAGTTAACTTACTTACAATCACATGCCTGTACATTCCTAAGGTAGAATTTGAAACCCAGGTTGATCTGAAACCAAAAGCCCATTTTATTAACTACTACATTTTACTGATTTCTATCTTATCACTTATTATAATGTGAGTTATTAGTTTGAGGTAGATATATTTATCTTCATAGGTTCTGGTAGTTAACTAGAATACTGGATTTTTTACTTTATCTAGAAACTGAACTGAGATCCTATTCCTGTTTTTTCTACAGAGAAGTGTCCTTCTTTGTTGTCTCTTAGGCCCTAACAAATTCTTTTTTGTAGGCCAGCAGGTGGCATGATGATTAAGGTACTGAACTCCCACATGGATGACTGTGGTTTGAGTCCCAGACATGGCAGCTTGCTTTCTCACTCTTTCTCTCTGGTGAGCACATTTGCCCTATAGAAAATTAAAAATAAATAAATGAATAATTATTTTAAAATAAATACATAAATTCTGCTCTGTTTTATCTCATTTTAAAAAAATTTGCTGAAGGGCATATGTACTTGCCAGAGAGAGGGAGAAAGAAAATGAGAAATCACCGTCTGGGGGGATGGTCACACCACAATCTCTTCTCCTCCATTCTCCTTTCAGCATTTTGAACACATGTCCAGTGTGGTCAAGCTACTGGGTCCAGGCATAATCAAAGATTTGACCATGTGGGATCTAGTTACCTTAACCACCATGCCACCTGCTGTCCCCTCATTTCTTCTAATGCTTGGATTTTTGTAGGTTTTTGCTTCAACTGTAGAGGTCGCTGGTGATGACTACACCAGGGATCACAAACTCACATGTCTATAGGAGATGAGGAGTTAACATAAATGCATAAAACCAGTGAGAGTCATAGATATTTCTTTTTTTTTTTGAGAGGTTTTTGCTATAGGGTGTGTGTGCTTACCAGACAGACAGAGAGAGACATAGAGACAGAAAGCGAGAAATCACCCCCCAGGGGGGATGGTCATGCCACAATCCCTTCTCCTCCATTCTCCTCTTGGGATCTTGGGCACGTACGCACATGCGCCTGGCGTGAGTTTTAAGCCACCGGGTCTGAGACGCGAACCATGGTTGACTACGTGGGAGTCCAGCGACATAGCCATTACGCTAACTGCTGGTTCCCACTGTTTTTTGTATTGTGAAACTGGGATACTCCAGAGATTTTGTGGTGACTGCTAATGACGCTACCAGTTAAATTGCAGCCCATCATGTACTCTTTTGGTGGTCCTCAAAGTATGACCTGAGAGCTGGCTCCGTGTGCAGCAGTAATGTGCTGCTGAAGAGAAGCCAGATCCCACATGGTGACCATGGTTCAAAGCCCAGACCAGTCAGTCTGAAACACTGTGTAAAACACTCTGGGCCCGTGCTTGAGTCCCCAGGTTCTGATAGGTTGGCAGACTGGACAAAGAAGATCATGATGTGACCAGACTCCGTGGAGGATGTTTTCTCTCCCTCTCTACATATAGATAGATAGATAGATATTTTATATAAAATATTGTATATATATTAGGTTATATATATTATATATTATATATTAAGTTTTATATATATATAATATATTTATAAACAAACCTATATGCTAGGTTTTATATATATACGAAATATATATATATGAAAGTTATGACATATTTTTCTATGCAAAAATGCATCATGACTTTCCCAACAACCTAATATATAAAATATATATGTGTATATATATATATATATATATCTTATGTGCACATGCTCTATCATGAATAAAGAAAAAAATGTGCTCTAAGAACCCCAAGTGGTCTACTATTTCCTTAACACTCTTCACAGGCTAGTCTCTTGGAGTATTAGCGTTACTTTGCTTTTACTTGGTGTCTTGTTCAAAGAAGCATCATTTCTCCCATTTATTATATGAGAGGTTTGCTGTAACAGATAGCAGGGAGATGTTCCAGTCTTTTGCCTTATGACAATGGTCCCAATGGAAAGACTGTGAGATGCAGTGCAGAGTAGGTACAACACCCATACCTCCCATAGGGCCATGGCTTCATGATTGGCTTTGTGAGCTGAAGGAGGATGTCTTAATTTTTTCACTATTTACCATCTAGGGAGCAATCGCTCTGCTAGGCATTGTACAATTACGGTGCATTACATACACCAGCCCATTTGATCCTCCTGACAGCCCGTGAAAAATCTAATTTTTGTAGATGGGGAACATTAAGGCTCAGAGAGGTTAGGCCATTCACCCAAGTTCATCTCATAAGTAGCAGAGCTAGAAATGGAATCTGCACAATAGCAGAACCTATTTTTTAAAAAGAATTATTTAATTTTATTTATTATTATTATTATTTTATTAGACCAGAGAAAGAAGGAAAATGAGAAAACAAGCAGGTCTGGGACTTGAACCACAGCTGGTCATGTGGAAGTTCAGCGCCTTAAACACTACGCCAACTGCTGACCCCAGAACCTATTTTTTTAATCACTATTTGTTCTTAACCTTGGTGGGTGATGAGTATTGTAAAAAACAAAAAACAAAAACAAAAAACAATAGCCTTAAATGAATCATTTTCAAGAAGAGCTTAAGGAAATTTTCTTAACCAGCATGCAGATGTGACAACCCAAGAAAGTGCACACTCCTGAAAAGTTCCTGAACAACTACAACCCCCAAACAAGTCACCCTGGAGAAATAACTTCTCAAAATGGTGGCTGGGCGCCAGCTCTTCTCTTTTTTTACTTACTGGTTCTTCTCCTTCCTCAGGATATTTGGTGGGCCTTTTTCCCAGACTTGTCCTGAACCTGCGCCTTAATTCCTAGTAAGAGAATGATAAAACTTAGGTGATGTCCAGTAAGATTGTACACCCCATAGTACCCAGCCAATGAGGAATTGGGAGAGGAACTTGTACACTAGGGAATAAATCGCTTGTTGTAATCAATTTGGGCATGCCTTCCAATCAGACTCTCAATCTTGCAATACCACCATTAAAGTCTCGCTTCCCTGTACCTTATGTCTCTATGCCTATTCTTTGACATTGGACGGGTAAGTGTGTTTCTCACTGTATCACCTGGAAATGAGTTTTTTTTTTTTGGGGGGGGGGGTTCAATATAGGGGGTGCGCACAAACAGACAGAGAGAGACATAGAGACAGAAAGCAAGAAATCACCCCCCGGGGGGCATGGTCACGCCGCAATCCCTTCTCCTCCATTCTCCTCTCAGGATCTTGGTCACGCATGCACAAGCGCCCGGCATGAGTTTTGAGCCACCGGGTCCGGGATGCGAACCGCAGTCGACTACGTGGGAGTCCAGCGACATAGCCATTACGCTAACTGCTGGTTCCCGGAAATGAGTTTTTAATGCATATATCCAGGCCACCCATAGGAATTTTGATTTGATTGGTCTGGAGGGGAGGTCACTAGCATTGGTATTTTTTAAACATTATTTCTTCTATGAGTGTGTGTGTGTGAGAGAGAGAGAGACAGAGACAGAGAGACAGAGACACAGAGAGAAAGCACCCCTGGCATGGAGGTTAAGTTGACTAGATCTCACATAGCCAACTGCTTAATTTTAGTCCTGGACTCGGTGGCTTGAGAAACACACTGGATGAATGTGTGTGCATGTGTGCCCAAAATCCCAAGAGGAGAATGGAGAAGGGATTGCAGCATGACCATATCCCCTCAGGTGAAGGGGTTATTTCTCTCTCTCTCTCTCTAACAAGCACACTCATCCTATACCAAAACTAAAAACTAAAAAACAAAAGCAAAACACACAAATATGAAGAAAAAAGCACCCCTGACACACTCCTGATGATAGGATGTACCTTCAGCTTCAGACATCCCCACATAGTGTGCAAGTGCATACCTTGCATATGCAGGGAGATCTCTGGTCTTGAACCAGGAACCTTCTCATGTGGGATTGCATTACAGAGCATTGCATTTCATTTCATTCTCGTGCCATCATCTGGCCCATCTGGCACTGATATTTTAAAATAGTTTTCTGAGTGATTCTAATATGCAGCCACTCTGATGAACACTGCACTATTCTTCCTTGCCTAAAAACTCAGTGACCTCAGCTGCATCGCAGGGAAATACAAGACACAAGGTGGGAAAACTGAAGTGGAAAGAGATACAAGGTTATGGCAGGGTGAGTATTATGTTCAACTTGTGCCTCTTCTCTGTCTTCTGCAGGCAATATACGGTCTTTATAAGGTAGGTGTGAACAGGAGCTCCAAGGAGAGCTTGCACAGTAATGGCTCTTTCCTCAGCTTCACAAGATAGCACTAATCGAGACCCTCCACAGGATCAGGCTGAATGTGTCAATTATATCAAACCTCCACCTGACAGGTAGCTATACTTGGTGAAGACTGCTCTTCAATTTTAACTCATTGAGTTATTCCAAAAAAGAACTAAGATCACATGGTATCCATACCAGCTTTTGGTAGCAGTTAGGACCTAGGTATATGTCCAGCTCTTTACAGGAATACTGTGTTCTGTGAGTGCTCCCCTGGAGTGGAGTTACAAGTCAGTCATCTGGTCTTCCTTGGGACAGAGACAGGTTAGAACATCCCAGGATCCCTGAGGAGTGCAAGCCTCTCATGCACAAGTTTCTTTTCACCTCATTACAGTGGCGAGCCTCTTCTGACCTCTTATCAGAGGCAGTGTAATACAAAACAGAGGTTCTCCACATGTGATCCCTGATCCATCAACATCAGTATCACCTGGGAACTTGTTAAAAGTTCAATTCTCTGGGCCAGCCAGGTGATGGTGGCTAAGACAGCTGGCTCCCACAGGACCAACTGCATGGTTTAAATCTTGGACCTGGTAGCTTGAAAACACACCAGGCACATGTGCATGCATGTCCCCAAATTGTAAGAAGAGAATAAAGGAGAAGGGATTGCTGCATGGTCATTCTCCCTGGGGGGTGCTTTCTGTTTATTTTTTGTTTTGTTTTGATTTTTAAGAGAGATGTTTTTTGCTATAGCATGCATGTGCTTGCTGAAGAGAGATACAGAAAGCGAGAAATCACCCCCCGGGAGGATGGCCCACTCCACAATCCCTTCTCCTCCATTCTCCTCTCTCAGGGTTTTGGGCATGCATGCTCATGTGCCTGGCATGAGTTTTAAGCTACCAGGGTGGGGACTCGAACTGCAGTCAACTACGTAGGAGTCCGGCAAAGTAACCATTACGCGGGAACCAGCAGTTAGTGTAATGACTATGTCGCTGG
>NW_006203595.1:377338-382384 GCF_000334495.1 Tupaia belangeri chinensis | reverse complement strand
TCACCCCCCAGGGGGGATGGTCACGCCGCAATCCCTTCTCCTCCATTCTCCTCTCGGGATCTTGGGCACGCACGCACATGCGCCCGGCGTGAGTTTTAAGCCACCGGGTCCGGGACACGAACCGCGGTCGACTATGTGGGAGTCCAGCGACATAGCCATCACGCTAACTGCTGGTTCCCGCAGCAATCTGTTTTAACAAGCCATCCAGGGAAGCTTGATGCACACTAAAGTTTGAGGCCCATTGGCTAAAGGTTAAAAGATTAAAAGTGGAGACACAGGCGTCATCAGATGGCTAAATTCAAGTTCTAGCTCGACCACTTACCATGTAACTGCACAAGTTATTTATCCCTAAGCATTAGCTGCCTCTCCTGTAAAATACAGTGACCAATTCTGTCATCCATAAAATAGGTACCTGCAAAGGATAACACACATAGAGCACTTAGCACAATGCAAGAGACAAAGTGTGGATTCAATAAATGGCAGATACTTCTTATTATAAAGGCTATTCTGGATCATCGCTCTCATTTACAACAGGATTCAGTTCCTTTGAAAAAGTCCCAATTATAAGTTCACAAACCAAATAGCACATCTTAACAACTGAATGGGATAGAACAAAAAACATTTCTTCTACCAGTTTCTTCACAGAATCATAGAACATAAAAGTGGAGAGGCACTTTAAAAGGCAATACAGCCCTACGACCCCATTCTACCTAACAATCCATTCTACCTAACAATGGCTCGTAAAAGAAACCCAGGTGCATAGCATCAAGAAAGAAAGTGTCTCTATTAAGGATTTACTGAGAATGGTGATTTGAAGAGGACAGGATTGATAGCTTCCTTGTGGAGTTTGTGCTCTCGTGCTGAGTCTCAGGCCTGAAGTTGAGGTTCACATACTGATGGTGTTGCGAGGTGGAGCAGGACATAGGAAAGATGGCCTTATGTTATTTCTCCACATCTAGCTCAGAGGGATAAGCCCTCAGTGCTAGAATGCTAGTAACATTGAATTGCAAATTCCAATACTATAAAAAGCACGGGTTGGGACCTTATTAAGTGAGAAAATGAACATTGGCATTAGCTATGTAAATGGAAGGAAGTAAATATCTATCTGTGTTACCCTAGTAACTAGAAGTATAAATGTAGCTAGGTAGTTTGGTGACAGTTTCCAGGGTAATTCCTCCCACATACAACATAGGAGCTTTCCTATTATGTTAACTCTTTTTCTACATGCTCACTGGACCTTCAATTGGTTGCCCACTATCTCTTTTTCTCTGAAGACTACCTCTCTGACTTTATCATTTTTGTAAGTGGCCATTCTTCTAAATAGTATCGTCAAAAACCCTTGATGTTTGTCAGCGAATTGAAGGGCCTCCACAGTAATGTGTACCTCCGAACCTGAGAGAGACAGTTTAGAAAAAAATTAGAAACATAAATCAGGAAATGATACACTCTTCGAATGAAAAATTAAAGAAAAGGGGGCTCACAAGTGGATGAAACTAGCTATCGGTGGTGACTCTTCCAAGAAGCAACTTCTGGTAAATATAATTTGTAGGTATATTGCAGATGAGATTAAGATGTTTTCCAATATCTCACCTGGGAGATACCAACCTAGAATGTAATTCATGTAAGATGAGCTGTTACCTTGGAAACTGAGACACGTAATGAGAATAGGAAGCAGGTAATATTGTAATGACAGAAGATTCCAGTAAGTAATTAGAAACTGTGGAAAAAGAACATTGGAGAGTCATTGTTTATACAGCACTTTCAAGTAACAGGAACTCTAATCTTGTGGACATGTTATTAATAACCTAGTCGGGACCAGCAGTTAGCGTAATGGCTATGTCTCTGGACTCCCACATAGTCAACCGCGGTTCGCGTCCTGGACCCAGTGGCTTAAAACTCACTCCAGGCGCGTGTGCGTGCATGCCCAAGATCCCGAGAGGAGAATGGAGGAGAAGGGATTGCGGCGTGACCATCCACCCGGGGGTTGATTTCTCACTTTCTGTCTCTCTGTCTCTTTCTCTCTGCCTGGCGAGCGCATGCGCCCTATAGCAAAAACCTCAAAAAAAATTGTCAAAAAAATTGTTAAAATAACCTAGTCAAGGAGTCCCCACGAAACCATTCAGTTCCATTTATTCAAATTACAAGTGACCTCCTGATAACTAACTTGGTTTTCTAGGTACATTAGTAGCTGGTAGGTTTGACCTTAGATAGTAGATAAGGATACCTCTGTATATATTCCTCCTTTATTCACTTTCACATGAACTGATAAAATCTAGCTTTAAGTTTCAGAGTTTGGACTATGGGAACTTCACTGAGATTCATCAGTTCATTTTTCCCCCATCTATTTTACTTTCATCATCATTATTTTTTTCATTATTACTATTTTTAAAGAATTATTTGTTATTATTATTTTTAATTTGTTATAGGGCACATGCGCTCACCAGATAAAAACTGAGAGGGAAAGTAAGAAAACAAGCCACTAGGTCCAGGACTTGAACTAGGGTCAACCATGAAGGAGTCCAGTGCCTCTACCACCACACCACCTGGTGGCCTCCTATTTTCCTTTTGCAAAAATGATTATCAATGCAATGCATGTTCATTGTAGAAAAATTGGGAAGCACAGAAATGAAAAATAAGCCAACAAATGAATCACCCCTAAGCCCACGACACAGAAGCAACCACTGTAAACATTCAGAATGTTTCCTTCCAACCTTTACTCCTACATTTTTATACATTGAAGGTCATACTGAATGAACATTTTTTTTTAGAGAGATTTTTGCTATAGGGCGCGTGTGCTCAGCAGAAAGACAGAAAGAGAAAAATCACCCCCCAGAGGGGATGGCCGTGCCGTAATCCCTTCTGCTCCATTCTCCTCTCAGGATTTTGGGCATGCATGCACATGCACCTGGCATGACTTTTAAGCTGCTAGGTCCAGAACTTGAACTGTGGTTGACTATGTGGGACTCGAGCGACGTAACTATTACGCCATCTGCTGGTCCCAGAATGCATAATTTTTTATCGTGTCTTTATTTTTCACTGCCCTCTACACTTATTTCCATGTCATTACAATCTTTCAAAGATACAATTCTGAGTTCAATTTTTTGAAGTATACATACATACGCATATACACTATAGAATACTACTCAGCCATAAAAAAAACAATGAGACCCCGGCATTTGATAGAAAGTAGGCAAATATGGAAGATATACTGCTAAGTGAAGCAAGTCAGATAAAAGAAGAGGTATTATATGTCCCCACTCAATATATACTGAATGTCTGCACTTTATGGCAGAAATTGAATGATTGGAAGGTGTAAAAGCATGGAGAGCAACAATGATAGTGGGGACAGTGGGAAAGGAGGTTGGGAACTTGGGGAGGGTGAGAGGGAGGGAATCAAGGGGAAGAAGAAAGAAGGAAAACATTTAAGGGGCCCAAAATGGAAAGAACTCTGTTGATTATAATGTTTATGGTAATGTCTTTGACTGGACTGATAGGCAGTGTATTCATGATGGGAAAATTCATTTGGTATGCTGTAATGATACACAGTGATTAAATGTATTAAAATAAAAAATGCATATATTGGGACCAGCAGATGGCATAATGGTTATATTGCTGGACTCCCCCATGGCTGACTGAGGTTCGAGTCCCAAATCTGGTGTCTTCAAACTCACACCGGATACGTGTGCATGTATGCCTAAAATCCTGAGAGGAAAATGGAAGAGAAGGTATTATAGCATGGCCTTCCCTTGTGGGGTGACTTCTCACTTTCTGCCTTCCTATCTTTGTTTCTCTGGTGAGCGCATGCACCCTGTAGCAAAAATCTCTTTAAAAAGTACATATATCAAAAGAGTACAACTCAATAAATCTCAATAACTTTTCATAAAGTGGACACAGCTGTGTAATCAGAACCCAGATGAAGAAACAAACTATTACTAGCACCTCAGAAGCCCCCTTGTACCCCTTTGACAATTATTACCATTATCCCCACCCTAAAGCTGGCTATAGGGCATATGTGCTTGCTGGAGAGACAAAAAGAGACAGAGAGATGAAAGGTGAAAAAACACTCGCCCAGGAAGGATGACCATGCATGCTGCAATCCCTTCTCCTCCACTCTCCTCGCAGGATTTTGGGCATGCACGCACATGTGCCTACCATGTTCTTCAAGCCACCAGGTCCAGGACTTGAATCATGAAGTCGGTTGTGTGGGATCCAGCTGCTCTTATCACCACACTACCAGCTGGCCCCCCACACTACTGGCTGGTCCTATCCTGGGCCCACCACACTACTGGCTGGTCCTATCCTGATTTTAACACCATAGCATGAATGTACTTTTTTTAGTGGCTTTACAATTTCTATAGATGGATCATAATTCATCTAACTATACCTCACTTTCCTAAGGTTGGACCTTAAAGATGCTTTCTATTATTATTATTTTTTTTAATCATGAGAGCCTTTGAGTATGTATCTTTGTCCACGTCTTTATTTCCTTAGAAGAGATTTGTAGAGGTGGAATTTCTGAGACATATGCTATGAGATGTTTTAAAGTTGATTTCTTCCACTGAAAAAGAGAGCGAAAGAGACCCTCAACAGGATCTTCACGCTGCTATCCACTCCAGTTTTAGTAGGCCTGGGTCATGGGAGTATACTCATGCCCAGACTGTACTTGTGCCCCAGGCGAAAAGGTCCCATGTGGGTCCAGTTGTGTTATCACTGTGCCACCACCTGGCCCTATGAAATGTTTAAAGGCTCTTGATTCTGATTGTTTTCCAGTAAGATTGTATCCATTTACTCCTCTACGCCCTGAGCAGTGTATGAGAATTTCTGTCCCACTACCCATGATCTACTTGGGGGACCATTGGTTCTTTTTAAAAAATATTTACAGTTTTTTTGGGAACCAGCAGTTAGCGTAATGGCTATGTCGCTGGACTCCCACGTAGTCGACCGCGGTTCGCGTCTCGGACCCGGTGGCTTAAATCTCACGCCGGGCGCGTGTGTGTGCGTGCGTGCCCAAGATCCCGAGAGGAGAATGGAGGAGAAGGGATTGCG
>NW_006203595.1:374882-376669 GCF_000334495.1 Tupaia belangeri chinensis | reverse complement strand
ATAGCCATTACGCTAACTCCTGGTCCTGAGCAATACTATATTTCTGTGAATTATCTCTCCATGTTTTTGTCAAGATATCTATGGGGCTCATTGTGTTCTTATAAGTTTATAATTTGTAAGCTTGGTGGATAAGCTGTTTAGGCAATAAAAATAAGGACCTGTCGCTATACTTGCATTACTTTTGTTTGTTGCTTATGATTTAGTTTTGTTAATTAGATTTTTGTCATATTGAAATTCTTAAGGTATATGTAGTAAAATCTACCTACTTTTTTTTTTTTTTTTTTTTCCAGTAGACTATGGGACCAGCAAGTGGCGTGATGGTTAAGGTTTTAGACTCCCACATGGCTGGCTGACTGAGGTTCAAGTCTTAGACCTCACTCATACTGGGTGAATGTATGTGTGTGCCCAAAATCCCTGGAGAGAATGGAAAAGAAGGTATTTCAGCAAGGCCCTCCTCCCTGGGGGGGGGGGATTTCTTACTTTCCCTCTCACTGTCTCTCTCTGGTGAGCACACACACCCTATGGCAAACGCCTAAAAAAAAAAATAAAATAAATATAAATGTAAACTACATTTTATTGAGAATTTTTGGTTTAGGGTATGAGCTCTTACTGGAGAGACAGAGAGACATAAAGTGAGAAATCACCCCCCCCAGGGGGTCCGACCATGCCAAAATCCTTTCTCCATTGTGCTTTCAGTATTTGGGGCATACATGCACATGTGCCCAGTGTGACTTTCAAGTTGCCTGTCAACAGTGATTGACCACATGGGAGTCCAGTGCCTTAACCATTATGCCACCTGCTGGCTTTACTAGATTTTTCTTTTAATTTGCCAGATGGCATGTGCAATTGCTAGAGAGAGATGGAGAGAGAGGGAAAGGGAGGTCCCAAGCTTATCTATTTTTGATAGATTTATAGTAAAGTAGTTTTTTAATTAAAAGGAATGACATTTTTGTAGCACTTCTCATTTTCTATTTGTTGTTTAGTTCTAAGAACTGGTTGTATATTCGGGATAATAATTTGCAAATTGTTTTCCTTCCTTCCTTCCTTCCTTCCTTCCTTCCTTCCTTCCTTCCTTCCTTCCTTTCCTCCTTTCCTTTTATTTTTTGAGAGATTTTTGCTGTAGGGCATGTGTACTTGCTGGAAAGACAGAGAGAGACAGAAAGTGAGAAATCACCTCCCAGGGGATGACCATGCCACAATCCCTTCTCCTTCATTCTCCTCTCAGGATTTTGGGCATGCACGCATGTGTGCCCAACACTGTGTTTCAAGCTACTGGGTCCAGGACTTGAACCATGGTCATCCACGTGGGTGTCCAGTGCCCTAATCACTACAGTACCTGCTGGCCCCAGAGTGTTTTTCAAGCGACTGGGGTCGGGATTTGAACTGTGCAGTCAGCCACGTAGGAACAGGCTCCCCCAACCACAGGCTGTGGAGCTGGATTCCTAATTGCTTTTAAGTGTAGGAAATCCTTCCCCATCTAAACTCAGATGCATAATCACCTACATTTTATTCTAGGGCTTTATTTTTTTAAGTTTATTTCTTCCATGAGTGAGATAGAGAGTTAACACCCTCAACCAGGTCCTGGCACTGTGATCCACCATCAGTTTTAGCCAGCCCCAAATCATGTACACACATGTGCCTAGTGTACTCAGGGAGGTCTCCAGATAAGAACATGGAACCTGCCCATATGGGTCAGTCTCAAAGAACATTATGTTTTACCTCTGTGCCGTTGTCCAGTCCCCTTCTTCTAGGACTTTTATGCTTTCTTTTAACATTTACTTATTTAC
>NW_006203595.1:374642-374860 GCF_000334495.1 Tupaia belangeri chinensis | reverse complement strand
AGAGAGAACCAATAGTTCTTCACACTGTGATCCACTTTTAGCCTTAGCAAGCCTGGGTCACTGGTAAGTGTACACACACCTGGTGTGGACCTGGGATCTTTCCAGGTGAGTCCAGCATCATGGAGCTTTGCATTACTGCTGAGCCAGTACCTAATTTTTTTTCTTAACATACTCTTTCTTTCTTTCTTTTTTTTTTTTTTTTTTTTTTTTTGGGGAGG
>NW_006203595.1:371580-374594 GCF_000334495.1 Tupaia belangeri chinensis | reverse complement strand
TTGCCAGACAGACAGAGAGAGATATAGAGACAAAAAGTGAGAAATCACCCCCCAGGGGGTATGGTCACGCCGCAATCCCTTCTCCTCCATTCTCCTCCTGGGATCTTGGGCACGCATGCACATGCACCCGGTGTGAGTTTAAGCCACCAGGTCTAGGACTCGAACCGCAGTCGACTACGTGGGAGTCCAGTGACATAGCCATTACGCTAACTGCTGGTCCCAACATACTCTTTAAATCCTCTTGTCTCAGCCTCTCAAGTGGTTGGGACCATGCGTTTGCACCACTAATTCTGGGGTGGGCTGGGAATCAAACCTGGACCTCCCATGTGGCCTCAGCCTACTGAATAATAGCATCTACCAGTATGCCTTACAACTGCCGGGTCTATGATTTGATGTTTTTGAATTTCAACAATTTGTCTGGCATTTCAGTTGGTGTAGTAGTGGGGATCAAATTTAATGAGCATCATCTGAGATGCTTGTTATAAACCACATAATCCTGAGCCCTAACCCTCACTGAGATTTTGACTCAATAGATGTGGTGTGGGACTCAGGAATCTGCATTTGTTACAATCGCCCTAATTGATTGTGTGGCAGATGGACCCCTGATCATACCAATTCTTAGAGCATGCAGCTTAACTTCCCTTTGTACAGAGACCTGTCACCTTCCATCTGAACGACTGCATCAGTCTCCCTTAGCTTCCAGGTCATTACATCCTAAAATCCATCCTATCTACAGCTACAACAGTACTCTTACAGAAACATCTCATGAGAAACCTCTTCATTATTTTTCTATTGTTATAGGAACTAGCTCAAACTCCTCATCCCAGCACTCTGGGCTCTTCATTATCTTTCCAGACCTATCTACCTAATCAGCTGGATGGCCAATGACTTCAGTACCATTGTCCTATTTAGTCAGGCCTTCCTCCTCATGGGTCTTGAACATATATTACTCATTCCTATTTCATGTTGCAGCCCCTACCTCCTCTCAGATTACTCATATCCTAAGCATTCAATTCAATTCTCATATTTTCTTCCTTCCCTGACCACCAAGATGATGACTGCTTTCCCAGAATTTTCAAAGCCCTGATTGTATATTCTCATACTCTTGAATTTTCTCTTCCCATCAAGTCACACAGTCATGGAGGGTGTGGTCTGTGTATCCATGCCTAATAGCTTCTAGCACAGTAATAGATGTGAGGAAAGCATATTGAAGAACCTATTGGGACCAGCAGTTAGCATAATGGCTATGTCACTGGACCCCCATGTAGTCGACTGTGGTTCAAGTCTAGGACCCGGCAGCTTAAACTCACGCCAGGCGTGTGTGCGTGCGTGCCCAAGATCCCTAGAGCAGAATGGAGGAGAAGGGATTCCCCCCCCCCCCCCCCCCCGGGGGGGGTGTGTGGATTTCTCGCTTTCTGTCTCTCTGTCTGTCTTTCTGGCAAGCACACATGCCCTATAGCAAAAAACCTCTTAAAAAAAAAAAAAAAGAACCTATTTAATGGAACCAAACCAGCCCTGTAAAACAATTGTAATACATATTATATCTGAGAGCTAATGCTAGCCTCTTGGATATCTTTCCCTTGCACCAAACTGAGAATATTTGACAAATTTCTAAAGATTCAGTTCACTGACAACAAAGTTAAGCAAAAGGTTATCTTGGTTCCATTTCTTATTTAACAATATTGCTTATCACCTATGACATGTCCATTTATTGACTTTGCAATCCCTTCTCCTCCATTCTCCTCCTGGGATCTTGGGCACGCATGCACATGCACCCGGTGTGAGTTTAAGCCACCAGGTCTAGGACTCGAACCGCAGTCGACTACGTGGGAGTCCAGTGACATAGCCATTACGCTAACTGCTGGTCCCAACATACTCTTTAAATCCTCTTGTCTCAGCCTCTCAAGTGGTTGGGACCATGCGTTTGCACCACTAATTCTGGGGTGGGCTGGGAATCAAACCTGGACCTCCCATGTGGCCTCAGCCTACTGAATAATAGCATCTACCAGTATGCCTTACAACTGCCGGGTCTATGATTTGATGTTTTTGAATTTCAACAATTTGTCTGGCATTTCAGTTGGTGTAGTAGTGGGGATCAAATTTAATGAGCATCATCTGAGATGCTTGTTATAAACCACATAATCCTGAGCCCTAACCCTCACTGAGATTTTGACTCAATAGATGTGGTGTGGGACTCAGGAATCTGCATTTGTTACAATCGCCCTAATTGATTGTGTGGCAGATGGACCCCTGATCATACCAATTCTTAGAGCATGCAGCTTAACTTCCCTTTGTACAGAGACCTGTCACCTTCCATCTGAACGACTGCATCAGTCTCCCTTAGCTTCCAGGTCATTACATCCTAAAATCCATCCTATCTACAGCTACAACAGTACTCTTACAGAAACATCTCATGAGAAACCTCTTCATTATTTTTCTATTGTTATAGGAACTAGCTCAAACTCCTCATCCCAGCACTCTGGGCTCTTCATTATCTTTCCAGACCTATCTACCTAATCAGCTGGATGGCCAATGACTTCAGTACCATTGTCCTATTTAGTCAGGCCTTCCTCCTCATGGGTCTTGAACATATATTACTCATTCCTATTTCATGTTGCAGCCCCTACCTCCTCTCAGATTACTCATATCCTAAGCATTCAATTCAATTCTCATATTTTCTTCCTTCCCTGACCACCAAGATGATGACTGCTTTCCCAGAATTTTCAAAGCCCTGATTGTATATTCTCATACTCTTGAATTTTCTCTTCCCATCAAGTCACACAGTCATGGAGGGTGTGGTCTGTGTATCCATGCCTAATAGCTTCTAGCACAGTAATAGATGTGAGGAAAGCATATTGAAGAACCTATTGGGACCAGCAGTTAGCATAATGGCTATGTCACTGGACCCCCATGTAGTCGACTGTGGTTCAAGTCTAGGACCCGGCAGCTTAAACTCACGCCAGGCGTGTGTGCGTGCGTGCCCAAGATCCCTAGAGCAGAATGGAGGGGACGGG
>NW_006203595.1:369049-371475 GCF_000334495.1 Tupaia belangeri chinensis | reverse complement strand
AAACCCCTTAAAAAAAAAAAAAAAGAACCTATTTAATGGAACCAAACCAGCCCTGTAAAACAATTGTAATACATATTATATCTGAGAGCTAATGCTAGCCTCTTGGATATCTTTCCCTTGCACCAAACTGAGAATATTTGACAAATTTCTAAAGATTCAGTTCACTGACAACAAAGTTAAGCAAAAGGTTATCTTGGTTCCATTTCTTATTTAACAATATTGCTTATCACCTATGACATGTCCATTTATTGACTTTCTGGTAGAAGATTCTAACCTTTTCTATAATGTGGGATATTTCTTTCCCTTCTTACAAACGTAATGATTTCTCTTTTATAAAAAACATGCTTTATCAGATTAAATAAATATAAAGGGGTTTAGGGCTAAATAATTACATTATAGCTTTCTTAATCTCTTTTCTCTCTTTACCCCTCCAGGCTGTGTCTTCTCAAATGATAGATTTGCTTTAAATGTGTTTGCTTGGATGCTCTGAGTGGGTGAGGGTGAGGGTGAGGGAAAAAATGCTTTTTCCCTTTCAGTAAACAAAGCTGGATTCACTTTAATTCATCAAATATATATCGATCTCTTATTGGGCACCTGACTCTATGCTAGGCAGAGCACAGAAAGCCAAGGTGAGAAACGACAGAAGAATAGAAGAGCATGGGCTGGAGGAAGAAAGGGGAACAGGAGGAAGTAAGGAGGGGTAGAGTTGGCTATCTATATAAAAGGGGACTAAAAGAAGAGCGAGAGGAAAGAAAGCGAGAGGCACATTCACTTGATAACACTGTGGGGCCTAGATACCTGAAGCAATGATTTGAGCTACAATTTTGCTTAAGAGCCATTAGAGTGGGTAGGGCACTTGCAATTTGAGTCAAACATTTACCAGATCTCTCTCTCTTTTTTTCCCCTTAGCTTTGGGGAGGAAACACAATTCTACTCAATTAAGGCAAACATGTTTATAGACCACAGATTAGTTTATTTTTAAAACCCATCATGCCATGAATTCATAGGGAATAGGTTCCAGTAGCTCAGGCTCCTCTCCATTGGTTCTCACCAAGTGTGCTTCTCTGGGTGGGGCAGGCTGGCGCTTTAGTTGAACCCAGGTCCCTTTCTCTTTGGCTTCCTTTTTTTCTGGTCATTTTCCTTCACATGTTTTAGGAAGCTATCTCTGCTCTTAGAATGCTTAATATGCTTAATACGCACATTGATTCTCTTGGCAAGAATCTTGCCCTTAACTTGTTTGTTCACAACAATGCCAACAGCATGCTGGGTAACATTGTAGACTCTTCCAGTTTTGCCATGGTAACATTTGTGGGGCATTCCTTTTTGAACAGTACCCATTCCCTTAATGTCTACAATATCACCTTTCTTGTAGATTCGCATATATGTCACCAAAAGAACAACTCCATGTTTTCTAAAAGGCCTAGAGAACATATATCGGGTGCCTCTCCTTTTCCTTTGTGTTTGTCATTTTGGTTAATTACTGCAAGATGGCGGTTCTGCAAAGATATTTTTTAATACATATGTGTATATGAGCATGGGTATGTACACACAGTATATTGTCATTATTTTAAAAACAGGACCTTGTTGTCATGATCCTTCTTGCCTCAGCCTCCCAGTAAGGACGATATGTGTGTACTACCATGCCTGGTTCTTCAAAAAAATTTTTTTAATTTGCCAGAGAGACAGAGAGGAAGGGGAAAGCAACAAGGCATCCCCATGGAGAACAGTCACTCTGCAATCCCTTCTTCTCTACTTCTCCCCTCAGGGTTTTGGGCACACACACACACACACCTGGTGTGTTTTTCAAGCTGCCAGGCCCAAGACTTGAACTGTACAGTTGACCATGTGGGATCCAGCTGCCTCAACCACACCATGGGCTGGCCCTGCCTGGCTCTTTCTTTCTTTCTTTCTTTTTTTTAATAATTATTTATTTTATTTTATTTATTCATTCATTCATTTTTTAATTTTACCAGAGAGAGACAGAGGTTGACAATGAGAGAAAAAGGAGGAGAGAAAGCAAGCCACCAGATTCAGGACTCGAACCCTGGTCGGCCATGTGGGAGTGTCCAGCGCCTTAACCACCATGCCACCTGCTGGTCTCCCTGGCTCTTTTTTAGACAGAGTCTTGCTGTGTTGCCAGGTCAGTTTACACACCTGGCCTTTAAGTTGAACCAGAAGTTGAATCTAGACCTCTTATGTGTTCTCACTCTGTAGAGCACAATGTCTTAGCACACACCATCAACTCAAAGCCTATAAAATTAAAATTGAGTGATAATAGCTAACATTTATTGTGTTCTTACTCTGTTCTAAGCACTTTGGATATGAATATATATATATATGTATATGTGTGTGCGTGCATGTGTGTGTGTGTGTGTATATATATATATATGTGTGTGTGTGTGTGTGTGTATATATATATATATATA
>NW_006203595.1:364787-368500 GCF_000334495.1 Tupaia belangeri chinensis | reverse complement strand
AACCTTCTCAATTCAGCCCTGCCTACCAAGTATTCTGTGATATACCATCTGCTAGCAAAGATCAGTCTCTTTTTCTTCCTTCAAAGTCTTTCTCAAGATAATCCTCTAGTGTGGTTGCTTTTTTTGCAATTTCTACTGGTTACAATGCTGGGCTGGAAAAGTCCAGGTTATTTTATGTTATAAATTCTTTCATGTATCTTCTCTAATCCTCTCTGCCAGGCAGTCCTACTTATGGTGCCAGGCCATCTTTCTAAGAGCTTCTATTGGCTTACTTTTTTTAAAAGTCTATTTTCTATTTATTTATTCATTCGTTCGTTCATTCATTCATTCATTCATTTTAATTTGACCAGAAAGAAACATAGAGAAGGAAAGTGAAAAAGCAAGCCACCAGGTCCAGGACTCAAACTGTGGTCAACCATGTGGGAGTGTCCAGTGCCTTAACCACCACACCACCTGCTGGTCCCTCTGTTGGCTTACTTGAGATGCACCTTAGTTTCATAATTTTCTGATTGATCTTCAGATATGACATTCCAGTCAAAGCCCTGTTCAATAATGAGTATTTCCAGTTTCTGATTCAAGACAACAAGCATTATTGAACTTATACAAATAACCCTTCTGCCACAAAATAAGAATACTCCCAAATATTTTCCATTCAAGAGAGGTCAGGAAGGAAGAAAAGTTTGTTTTTCCATTTAAAGAAACAAACAAGAAAAATATTTTAACAAATTGCGGAACCTGTCAACAACTCAAAAGAAAGTAAAATGTTTAAATTGGGAAAACAAAGCATGGTGAAAAAAAAAATCAGTAATGTTTTACAAGACAGCAGAGCACAGACTCTCTCACTTGGGCCCATCCTGCACAACCAGAGGAGGTTAAAGGAAACTATGTTTCAGTCAGAGAAGGCCAGGTGGGGCTTAGTTATAACCACAGGATGCAAGATGCTCCATAACCACAGTTTATAATAGAAGATACCTGGCTTTACTTTCCCCTTTTCCCTTCCCTCATTGCCCCGTAAAAGAATACTTAGAAGGAGCCGTGGGGTTCACAATCAGGGACATCTGGTCTGCTCAGTGTCCCCTTTTCTCTACTTGTTTGCTTGTGTATTCTTTCTAAAATTGACCATTGCACCCACTCTAGGGGGATTCTCCTTCCCCCTTTTTGCCTAGCAGGGCTCGGCAATTATGGACTTTATTTTTGTTTTTGACAGATGAGGCTACTGAGGCACTGAGCAATTAAGTAACTTGCTCAAATGAACACAGCTTCTAAGTGGCAGATCTGGGCTTTTAACTGTGGTCTAGCTGACTCAGTGTTTGCTGTTATTTGAGGTACCTCACCTTGTTCAATTAACTGCTGTCCTTAGTAGGGTTAATGCCTTTCCTTGCACATAAGAGGCATGTTACTCTTTGAGTAACTAAATGAAATGCTGACTGCGAAGTGCATTCCATTTAAGCCCAATTTTGCATAAAAATTAAATGTTATTAAATGTAGGTTCACTTTGCTGTAAATTTTATTGTATTAAAGCCATGATTTTTATTTAAATTTATTTATTTATTTATTATTTATTTTAATTTGACCAGAGAAGGACAGAGTGCAAGGGAGTGAGAAAAGGAGAGAGAGAAAGGGAAAGTAAAAAAGTGAGTTGCGGGAACCAGCAGTTAGCGTAATGGCTATGTCGCTGGACTCCCACGTAGTCGACCGCGGTTCGTGTCCCAGACCCGATGGCTTAGAACTCATGCTGGGCGCGTGTGCGTGCATGCCCAAGATTCCGAGAGGAGAATGGAGGAGAAGGGATTGCGGCGTGACCATCCCCCCTGGGGGGTGATTTCTCGCTTTCTGTCTCTATGTCTCTCTCTGTCTGGCGAGCTCCTACAGTGAAAATCTCTCCAAAAAAAAAAAAGCGAGTTGCCAGGTTGAGGACTCGAACTGTGGTTGGCCACATGGGAGTCCAGCACCTTTAACCACCACACCTGCCAGCCCCAAAGCCATGACTTTTTTTTTTTTTTTACAACACACACATGCACATCCTTTTAAATATTTTATCACTTATTTGTCTGGGCTTATGGCCCCTCTAAAAATTAGAGGAATCAGGAGTTAGGTAATGAAGTAATGATATAAAATTTTCTTCTTTGTTCTGTAGTTGAAAAGGGGGAAAAAAGTGTGTTCTTTTTCCTCTGAGGGTTAAGATTTCATACCCTTGAGTGGGAGCCAATTAAGACACCAATTTTACCCATAATAATAACAAAATTATTTTTTAAAAAATTTGCTGGAGGGCATGTGGCTCACCAGAGAGTGAAAAGGGGCAAGGCAATCCTCTTGGGCCGAGATATCACTGCAATCCTTTCTTCATTACTCCATGGGATTTGGGGTGGCACACACAGGTCCAGCATGTTTTTCAAGTCACCAGTCCAGGACTTCAGTGGTGGTTGGCTATGTGAAATCCAGCTCCTTTAACCACCAGGCAACAGGCCGGCCCAACAAAATGCTTTTCTGATCAATATAAAATAGAGAGTGGGTCAGGCTGTGGCCTGGTGGTTAAGAGGACTAGAATCTATATAGCCAACTATGGGGTTTGGAGTCATTGACCAGGTGACTTGAGAAATAAATACAGCGTGTGTGTGTGTGTGTGTGTGTGTGTGTGTGTGTGTGTGTGTGCGCGTGCCCAGAATCTTGAAAGAAGGAGAAATGGAGGAAAAGGATTGCAGCTTGGTTATTTCCCATGGGGGGAAAAAGCAGCACTTTGTTGCTTTGTCTCTCTCCTGCAAGTACATGCAACCTTAAAATTTAAGTAAACAAAAAATAAATAAAATAGGAGTGTGAACGTTTGAAAAATTCTATGCCCAGGATAGGGCTGACTTTCACCAAAGGATGCACTTTTGGGAAACTACCTGTCACTCATTTGTGTATCTTCCAACCTGTTTTGGAGTTGATTTTGGCACTTCTGTTAGAAAACTATATTTGGGGTTTTAAAAGTGAACTACAAACACCCCTGAAATGGGTAACTGTTAACACTGTAGTGTGAACTTTAAAATTTTTTTTTCTTATTTATTTTTGTCACAAATCTTTATGGCATACAATACAATTTTTTCAAAGCATGCATGCATGCAGAGTGTGGAAATCAAATCAGGGATGTTACTATGTACATCATTTCCAACAAAGATGAAAAAAACACATTCCTGTGTCTGGTAACATTTTTGCTGAGAATGTCTTTATGATATTTTCCAGATCCACCAATGGGACAGTGAGAAGTGAGCAAGCGGTGGGCGGGATGTGGGGGGGGGGGAGACCTTGCAGAGCAAGAGGGCAGGCTGTAGGGGCAGGGGAGCCTTTGGGGAAGGTCTCTAGAGAAGAGCCTTCAGCGAAGTAGGGAGGGGCCGCTCACGGAGAGGAGTCAAATTGCGGAGGCTGGACGGGGAGGAGCCCAGGGTCCCGCGCCAGCCCGGGTGGCTGTGCGTAGGGCGGGAGTGGAGGCGTCCTGTGCACCAGGAAGTGACTCTTCCCCGGCGGCAGCAAACCAGGCCATCAGCTGGCTTTTTGGCGTGTCGCCTGGGGTTTGGAAGAGGATTTGCCACTTGCGACGGAAGGTAAGGGGGGAGGAGGTAAATAACCCGCAAAACTCCGTTTAACCCTTGCTGTACAGAAAAACTGACCACTGAGCTAAACTGCCCGCGGGATGGCGGATTGAGGAGGCAAGCGAGCTGCGACGGGACTCGACG
>NW_006203595.1:355970-364729 GCF_000334495.1 Tupaia belangeri chinensis | reverse complement strand
GGTGGGGGATGGGAGGCGGGGAAGAAAGGACCTGACTGCACGTGGGCTGCAATCAGGTCGCGGAGATTGACTCATCCCCAGGGTCTGGGGTTTGACAAGGGAGCTGGGCCAACTGAGGGAAGGGTGAACAGAGACTGTGGGGAACTGAACGTTAGGGGGTTCCTTGCTCCTGCCCAGATTAGATATGCCCCATCTTCTCTTCCCTTTGAAACTCTCTGAGTCCTAGAGGCAGTCTGTCCATTGAAGCCCTGGAGAGGTAGTCTGCCCAACTGTCTAGCCACTTGGGATTCTGGGGCACCTTCCTGTTGATTCCTGAGGCAGAAAGAGAGCAGTTGTCAAGGAAAAACAAGAAAACCCCAGACATTTAATTACTTAAAACAATTTACTTAAAACAATTTAAAAAATACTATAACCTTTATTTATTTTTATTGCTATAGCGCACATGTCCTTGCCAAGAGAGAAAAGAATGAAAGAGGGAGAGAAAGAGAAGGAAAGTAATAAATCCTCCCCTCCTCCCCTAGATGGCCAGCCAGATCCTTTTCCATTTTTTTCTCAGGATTTTGGGCACACATACCTGGGGTGATTTTTTTTTTCTTTAAAAAACTTTTTTTTCCTTTTTTTGGAGAGGTTTTTGCTATAGGGCGCGTGTGCTCGCCAGAAAGACAGAGACAGAAAGGGAGAAATCACCCCCAGGGGGGATGGCCATGCCGCAATCCCTTCTCCTCCGTTCTCCTCTCGGGATCTTGGGCACGCACGCACACGCGCCCGGCGTGAGTTTAAGCCACCGGATCTGGGACTCGAACTGTGCTCGACTACATGGGAGTCCAGCAACATAGCCATTGCGCTATCTTGCTGGTCCCCTTTTTAAAAATTTTTAAAAGATTTTGTCATAGGGCATGGGCGCCTGACAGAGAACATTGAGGCATCACACACACAGACACACACACACACACACACCCCATGGCCACACCGCTATCCCTCCTCTTCCATTTTTCTCTCCAGATTTTTGCACATGTGCCCAGCATGATCCTCAAGCTATCAAATCCTGGACTCATTTGGCCATGTGGGAATCCAGCGCCTTAACCACCATGCCACCTGCTGGCTCCAACCCAAGCATTTATTTAAGACAAGAAATATATTGGGGCTAGCCGATGGTATAGTGGTTAAGGCAGCTGGATCCCACATAACTGACCATGCAATTGGAGTCCTGGACTGAGTGGCCTGAAAATCATGCTGGACCACATGTGGGAGGCTGCCCAAAATCCCTAAAGGAGAGAGAGATGGAGGAAGAGGATTGAAGCATGACCATGGCCCCGTGAGGGTTACTTCCTCTCTTCTCCCGACTCTGTCCCTCTCTGCTGAGTCCAGGTGCCCTCTGGCAAATTAAAACAAATAAACAGGAAAATATATTAAAAAGAAACTTTATGTGAACCAATGCCCTTCCTCCTTAAGAAATAAGCAGATCTCACCTTAACTGGTATTAGTGTGCTGCCCTGAAAAGTATGTTTCACTATGAAGTTACTAAGTGTAATAAAAGGCTTTTTACCAGGAATGATGGCTGCTTGGCCTGCTGAAATAGCAGGGTCCTACTTTAGACCATATTTGATAGTTTGGAGAAAGAGACCTAGATGGACAAGGACCCTCCTACTTAGATACAAATGAACTGCAGTCGCCTGTGAGAAGACCTATACACTCAGAAAATAGGCTAAGTGTTGCGGGGTAGGGATAGCTGTCTTCAAATTGCTTGGCACCCTTGACCCTCTGTCAGCCTGCATATGGGCCTGCAGTTTCCTTCATCCTTCCCACTTCCTTGCCAGCTGGAGGTACAGGGACCTTCTCCTAGACCAGCACCACTCCCTCCCATTCTAGTCTTGGCTTTAAGGCCATTGACCTCCTCCGTTCCACCAGGTCCTTCTTTATTCTTTATCTCCTGCTTCTTCACATTTTTAAATATTACATTTGTCTCCCACCTCTTATCTCATTTCCTCTTTCTCTTGCCCTTCTCTGTTTCAAGCACAAGCACATACATTTCTTTCTCTTTGAACAAAATGTCAATGGGACCAGCAGTTAGTGTAATGGCTATGTCGCTGGACTCCCATGTAGTCGACCGCGGTTCGCGTCCCGGACCCGGTGGCTTAAAACTCATGCCGGGCGCGTGTGCGTGCGTGCCCAAGATCCCGAGAGGAGACTGGAGGAGAAGGGATTGTGGCGTGGCCATCCCCCCTGGGGGGTGATTTCTCGCTTTCTGTCTCTCTGTCTCTCTCTGTCTTTCGGGTGAGCACACGCGCCCTATAGCAAAACCCTCTCCAAAAAAAAAAAAGAAAAAAGAAAGAAAAAAAATGAAAAGAGAAAAAACCATCAATCACAGGTCACACACTTGATAGTACTAACAGGTGGTTCAGAGCAGGCCATAGGCTATAACCTCACCACACCAGCAGGTTCTCATGTAGAGGGTCAGGGAAGTTGTTTTGTGTATGTGTTTTAAGTTTCTCATATCATCGTATTACCCTCACAGCACTTGCATGTATTATTATATTTCACCAGTTTTGCAGATTGGAAATGTTGAGACACAAAGAAGCCAAGTGACATTCTTCGAATCAGTCTAATTAAGGGCAGTGACACATGTTGAACACCTGCTGTGTTAAGCATAGTCCTGAGCACCTCATACATATGAGCTCATTTAATTCTCACCACAACCCTGAAAGGTAGGTGTTATCAGTTCTATTTTTATAAATGGTGATGCTGAGATGCATAGCACTTAAGTAACTTGCCTAAAGCTTTATTTATAGCTCTGTTTTAATTTTCTGCTAAGTAGTTTTATTATCTTTAACTCTTAAAATTACTATATGAGGTAGGTACTGTTACTATCTTCATTTTGCAGGTGGAGAAAAAGGAACTTAGAGGGAATGATTTGCTTGTCAGAGGTCACCTAGGTAGTAAGTGATAGAGCCAGCGGAGTGCCCAGGCCAGGTCCATCTGACTGGGGTATGCGTTTGGAAAATCTCCAAACCATCATTTGTCCCACTGCCTGCCACTTGCCGTTGACTTCTTTCTTTTGCATCAGACTTACTGGGCGTGTCATTTCTTTCATCAGAGGCATCTCCCTTGGTCTCCATGGCTCTGCACTCTTTTGGGTTTCCTTCTGAGTCACCAGCATTTCTTCTTGCTCTCCAATACTATCTTTGTTCAGGTGTAGGTATTGGCCTTGTGCTTTTTTTTTTTTTTTAAGAATTATTTTATTTAACTTTATTTATTTATTTAAATTTGACCAGAGAGGGACAGAGTGAGAGAAAGACAGAGAAGAGAGAGAGAAGAAAAGTGAGAAAGCAGTCCGCCAGATCCGGGACTCAAACTGTAGTCAGCCATGTGAGAGTCCAGTGCCCTTAACCACCATGCCACCTGGTGGCCCATGCACTCTTTTCTTTACTCAAAACTCGCTCTTTTTTAAAAAAGAATGATTTATTTAAGTTTATTCATTATTATTTTTATTTAATTTGACCAGAGTGAGTGAGAAAGCAAGCTACCAGGTCTATGACTCTAACCATTGTTGGGCACATGGAAATCTAGCACCCTAACGACCACATCATCTGCTGGCCCCTTGAAAGCTCTCTTTTACAGCTTGTACTTACAGATACTGGATCAAATCTCTAGCCCTGAATTGTCTCCTGCATTCTCATACTGCTTCTCTGTTTATTACTTGTTAGAAGTTTCCATTTGACTTTTTTTTCAAACATAGGATGTCTTGGACATGTGAACTTGCTTTTTCTTGACCTCCCCTATTTTATTTCTCTACATAGAGTCTTCAGAAGCTCACTGCTTCCTTCACAAAAGTTCATATTTATTCAGGCATTGAAGTTCCTGCAAAATACATTTTGACTTAACATTTTTAGCCTTATTGCTTTAATTTCCTAAAATGAACTACCATTTTAGCAAGCCCAGTCTACTCCCTGCCCTCCAAATGTCTAATTCATCTCACAGGACAATATACCTACTTAGGGAAGCATTTCCTGGTTGATTAGGAACCAAGCATGTTGTGTTACTAACATCTCTCCTATGTCAGCATTTTTTAAGCGTTTATTTACTCATCCCATGGGTGGGAGAAAGAGACATATACACAGAGAGCTATAACACCTCTGATAGAGTCCTGATGCCACAGTCCACCCCCAGCTTCAACCCTCCGCAGGATCATAGACACATGTGTGCCTGGCATACTCAAGGAGACCTCTAGATGCAAACCACAATCTTTCTATGTGGGTTAGCCTTGTAGAGTGTTGGGTTTTACTGCTATGCCACCATCTAGCTGCTTCCTATGTCAGCATTTGTTTTCCTCAATTAGATTGTAACCTTTGTAGTATCTAATGTGGCATGGTGTCAAGTGCCTAGTAAGTGCTTACTAAATATTAGTCAATTGATTGGCTATTGGGTGGGAGGGTGGAATAGGTAAAGAGATTAGGTCAGAGAATTGTATCCACAGGGTTGAACTCTTTCCAAGAGGACAAAGGCTGTATTTTCCTCATCTCCTCATTTTGGAATTCTAAGATAGTGTCTTTCATGCAGTAATTTAGTTAGGTCCAACAGGCCTGCTTTTACCCAGTCTCTCCTCTACCAGCATTATGCTAAATGCTGGACTTCCATAGGGTTTGTACATAAATAAAGGGGCTTGGGAGTTGTGTCTCCTTTTTCCAGCTTCTCTATGTCTAACTTTCATGCAGGTGGATGTCAGTGTGTCTTTGGATGGCTGGCCTTAAAAGAAGAGTCCCAATGCACAGCCTGAGGTGCTTCCTCTCCAGAGGGAGTCTCTTTTCCAAACTAGGACTGTTTCCCTGGTGTACTAGAAAGTCACCAAGTTAGTCACAACTCTTTTTGGGCACAGCAAGTAAGGGCAATTTCACCTATGTCATAGCAAAGAGGTGTCAAAGAGGACCAAAAAGTCAGAATAAGCCAAGTCATCTTGGACCACTGAATGGTTCCTGACAGAAAAGGTAAGGCCCAAGCTGATATATTCTCTCTTTAGCAAGTCTGAATGTGTGGGTCTACTGTAATTCTGTATACCTAATGTAACTTAAAGTGGCATTGCAAGAATTCAAGGGAGTCCAGTCAGTGATGTGGTAGTTAAGGCAGCTGGATCCCACTTGGCCAACTGCACAGTTTGAGTTCTGTACCTAGTGGCTTGAAAAATATGCTGGATACATGTACATACATGCTCAAAACAACAAGAGGAGAAGGAATTGTGGCACGGTCATCTTCCCTGTGGAGTGATTTTCCACTTTCCCTCTCTCCACCTCTCTGTGAGCACACGTACCCTATAGCAAAACTTAAAAAAAAAAATGCAAGGGTCACCTGAGGTATATTACCCTGGGCAAATGTGAGGACATCTGAAGAATATTGGTGGAAATACTTGGAGATCGTAGAAAATGTTTTCTTTGCCTTTGAGTGTATTTTTGTCAGAAAGGACCTTAAACTGAGACCTTGTGTTTAAGAAAGTCCAGGTCAGGTATGCCAAAAACCAGGGACCCAGAATGATGTTGATAGATTAGAAACGAACAGTCCCACAGCAGCCATGCAAACACAGATATACCTCATTTTTTGTTAACAAATGAATTTTCTAAATCAAATTATATTTTAAAAGCATTAGGAGCTGAGCTATTTAAAGGAATCCAACAGCGAAGCCTTTTGTAATATGATTAGTTACCTCCTGATAAATCTGGATTTTTTCTTATATTAGGTTTGCCCATCTGTTTGCTTTCTTAAGTAGACAGCACCAAAATGGGCTCTTCTCCCAGGCTCCATCTCCCTAGGGGTATGAGAGTTAGGGTTTCTTTTTTATAAGGAATTATTTTAAATTTATTTATTTACTTATTTTTAATTTGACCAGAGAGAAACAGAGAGAGAAGGAGAGAGAGAAAGAGGGAAAGTGAAAAGGAAAACTGCCAGGTCCAGGACTCAAACTGTGGTCGGCCTGTGGAAGTCTAGTGCCCTTAACCACCACACCACCTGGCGGCCTCATGAGAGTAATGGGTTTCTGAATGATAGATAAGTAAAACACAGGAGAAAATGGTGGCAGGGGGTACTTTCGCATAGTAGGTGCTTAGTCTGTATCTATATAATTAATGAAATATCTGAATTATTTTCTGCAAGGCTGGCTGATGTCCTGATACCACTTGTCTACCAGCTTGTCTTTACCCCACCTCTCCAGCAGGGGAATGGCACTAGATTTGTAGGAAGCTTGACTGGATAGCTCTGCAGAGATGCCTAAGCAGCTCCTTAAACCCAATTTGCTAATGAGCCCAAAAATTGAAGTTTAGACCAGTTTTATTTTCCAAAGGCTAGATATGCACATAGATCCAAATGCCTATTTCCTTTCTTCCTTGCTTTTTGTTCATTCTTTTTTTTTTTTTTTTTGGAGAGGTTTATGATATAGGGCACATGTGCTCGCCAGACAGACAGAGAGAGACAGATAGCGAGAAACCATCCCCCAGGGAGGATGGCCATGCCGCAATCCCTTCTCCTCCGTTCTCCTCTCGGGATCTTGGGCACACACGCACATGCGCCCAGCGTGAGTTTAAGCCACCGGGTGCGGGACTCGAACCATGGTCGACTACATGGGAGTCCAGCGACATAGCCATTACGCTAACTGCTGGTCTCATTGCTTTTTGTTCATTCTTAAGGCCTGTATGTGTGAGTAGCAGTTCTCTTGCTATGTTACGTATATTTGCACTTTCCTGCATGGTAGCTACTAGCCACATGTGGCTATTTAAATTTAAATACAGTCAATTCTGTTATAATGCTTGTTTTGAAGATGGAAATTTGTTCCAATGGATTGACATATTAGAGAACAATTTGAGCATAATACTGATTTCACGTTTGCTTAGGAATGATTTCGTCCATGAGAAATGCTAGATGGAAGAAGGAAACTGCACCCAGCTGAACTGAGCTTTGTGAGAATGCCTAAGATGAACACACTCACACACTCATCTCCTGACCTTCCTCGGTTCCTTGAGAGTGTCACGAGCTACATCCATCAATATGTAGTGTTAGAACTTTTGCTTGACTCAGTACCCTCCTTTTACCACCTCACAATAACTCCAAGCTGCAACTTTTCCAACATTCCACAAGCAAACTTTAGGTCTTTGTTAGGATAAAGTGCTAGCCTTACCATGGTATTTGTATTTTTTTTCTTAAAAAAGAAAAGAATTAATATTATTGTTGTTGTTGTTAATTTGCTAAAGGGCATGTGCACTCACTAGAGAGAGAGAGGGAAAGTGAGAAAGTGAGTCACCAGGTCTGGGATTCGAACTGTGTTCAGCTGTGTGCAAGTACAACACCTTAACCACCATGCTACCTGCTGGCCTTATTTTCATTTTTCTTAACCATTTGGTGTATGTAAAATGGTGCTCCTGTTTTCATTAGGCTCCTATCTTTTCTGTGGGTTTACTGATAAAAGTTTATAATGTTGAGTGCCTAATGCTGTTATTCCCACAAGCCCTGTGATTCTTATTTTATGTGTGCGATTTTGCATAGAGTTGTGTAGTTAATGTCACATTATAGTAGAGCTGACAATGTAGGTTAATTAAAATTAAATGAGATTAAAAATTTAGTCCCACTAGCCATATTTTTGAGTGCTCAGTAGCTACTTGGGGCGAGTGGCTACCATGTACATAGAACATAATGTAGACATGGAAGATTTCCATTATTAACAAGTTCTGCTGCACAACACAGGCATATACCATGAGTATTCAGTCTGAAAGGTCAGATAAAAGGATGAGATTATGAACAGCTTGTTCTTGACCTTTCTCTAGCATTATTAGGTCTGTTCTTGGTCCACCTTTATCTCCTAAGACCATGGTCCAAGAGTCTATGGGACATCTTTTGTCCTGTTTTCCATTCCTTGATGTGAAACTACAAAATCTTTTGATTCATTTTGCTGTGTTCTTTTGCAGGTAAAATTTGAAGCTCAGAAGAAAATTTTACAGAGGATAGAGTCTTACTTCCAAATGCTCAATGGACTCAATATGACAACTACTGCTCCCAAATCCCAGGGTTTCTGTTGTCGTCTCCATCCTGTTGTACCCTCTGTAAGTTCCCACCTCCCTATTCATTATTTACTAATTTCCATTAATGACTAGTAATATCAGCCAGTATTTCCTGGGCACTTGCTGGAGAACAGGCCTTATGCTAAGGGGTTATCGTGCACCGTTGTCCCATTTTACTGCTTACAAAACCCCTGAGGGATAGGCACTATCATTTTGAAGATGAAGACATTGAGAGTTAGAGAAATTAAGTAATTTGGCCAGAACACACATCTAGGAAGTGCCAGAGCTAAGATTCACACATCTATATGCAAAGAGCCTCCTTTATCAACTGGTATACTACTACCTCCTTAGAGTCCAGCCTTTAGAAATCTTGCTATTTAGACCTCAAACAGGCAGAATTTCATTTATGGTAAGGATTAGCAAACTACAGCCTTTAGGCCAAATGTGTCCTTCTGTCTGATTTGGTAGTTCCTTTGGAGCATAGTCAAGCTCCCGTGTTTGTGTCTTACCTGTGTCTACTTTTGCACTAAGACAGCAGAGTTGAGTAGTTGGGACAGGGACCATATGGCCTGCAAATCCTCAAATATTTTCTCTGTTGTTCTTGACACACGTTTTCCAGTTCCTGCTTTATGACAGTCTTTCTGGTGTGGAGTGACTTGCTCTTCTTGGCCACACACTTTCACATAGGTCATACCTGCTTAGCACACATTATTTATGCTCATCAAG
>NW_006203595.1:353065-355939 GCF_000334495.1 Tupaia belangeri chinensis | reverse complement strand
TTCCTGCTTTCCCTTTATTGTTTTCTTCCTTCATTTCATTTGACCCCTGTCTTCCTCTTGGTCTTCTGCCCTCTCCTGCCTCTCATCAATGGCTACGGAAATAAGTCCACCTTCTCTATGAACTGAGGTCCAGATGGCAATCCAAAAACTAGGATACTACCTGGGAACTTGGAAAGGTCAGTTTTAAGCCCATGACTAATAGAAATAACCAAGGGCAGAGAAAGAAAAGAAGGGTGCAGAGAATGTTGCCAGCAGGATTGGAAAATATGGTGGCCTTAAAGAAGTCTTTGATGCAGGGACCACCAGTTAGCGTAATGGCTATGTCACTGAACTCCCATGTAGTTGATCACAGTTCGAGTCCTGGATCTGGTGGCTTAAATTCACACCAGGCGTGCCCAAGATCCCGAGAGGAGAATGGAGGAGAAGGGGTTACAGCATGAACATCCCCCGTGGGGGTGATTTCTCCCTGCTCTGTCTCCCTGTCTTTCTGGCGAGCGCACACACCCTGTAGCAAAAACCTCTCAAAAAAAAAAAAGTCTTTGATGCAGAACGTGATCACACGGTTGACTGTGCATGCTTTTTAAGTAAGTGGTAGTGTTTTTTTTTTTTTTAAGAATTCTTTTATTTGACTTTATTTATTTACGTATTTATTTTAATTTGATCAGAGAGGGACAGAGTGAGAGAGAGAGAGAAAGTGGAAAGCAGGCTGCCAGGTCAGAGACTCGAACCATGGTTGGCCATGTGGGAGTCCAGTGCCCTTAACCACCATATCACCTGCCGGTCCCAAGTAGTAGTGTTTTTGCTACTCTTCTTATATCAGCATTGTCTTTGTTATTGTCATTATCATCATCATCTTACACTACTTTCCATACTGGGAGCCGTCTCCTCATGAGAGTCATGTTCTCCTTTTTTTTTGGGGGGGGGCACGCAGAGGTTTTTGCCATAGGGTGCGTCTGCTCCCCAGAAAGACAGAGACAGAGAAACAGAAAGCGAGAAATCACCTCCCAGGGGGGATGGCCACTCCGCAATCCATCCTCCTCCAGTATACTCGGGATCTTGGGTACACACGCACACGCGCCCGGTGTGAGTTTAAGCCACCAGGTCTGGAACTCAAACGGCGGTCGACTACGTGGGAGTCCAGCAACGTAGCCGTTATGCCAATGGCTAATGCTGGTAACCCATTTTCCATTTTATTTTTATCCCTAGATCCCTGAAAACTAGAGCTTTCTGTGGAAATCTGCCTTGAAAAAATTGGAAGTCCTAAGTACTGGCGAGGGCAATCACAATGGCATATTTTTAAGGCTTAATTCCAGTATCCATTCCAATTCCATTCCCGAGCTTTCCATTTGCTTGTCTTCGATAAATCCATGTGAAACACCATCATTTTATATTAGTCACACTGTTTAATATCCACAGACCTTAAACTACAGTTCATCTGGGCAGACGCTTGGCTTTTTTCCCCTCCTGCATGCTGAATTAAATAAGTCTATGACGTCAGTGTTGTTATTCAGTAATAGAAAAACAAAACCCATTACATTTTAGTTCCCTTTTAAAATCTGAACAGAAAGCAGGCGTTGTCATATTGCACATTCATGGCATGAGAGAAAATGAGGACTAGCTCCATTAAGGAATAGATGCTTAATGGCTAAACCAGGAAACAATTATGTTTTCTCTGAAAATGGCCATGAGCTTGAATTAGGCACTTTGCTTCTTCACATCTACATATGCCTCTTTGAAGGAGGGGATTTGCGTTACCAGACATTTTCTTTTAGATAATTTTTTAGGAGGAAAACCATATAAATGAATTCTTTTTACTTTTATAGATGGGAACATCGTCTGTGTACAGTCTTACCATCTATAAAACATCCCTGAGAAACACAGTCAAGTGTCACAGGTAAAAAGAGAGAAGGGCTGGTTGAAGAGGACCTGGGGCTTTGCAGTCTATAACATTTCAATAATAGAGCCTTTTTTAGAGCTAGGAGGAAGAGAGGCTCTGTACCGACAGCATACCTCTTAACTTGAAGAGACTGCTGCTAGTGTTTCATTTCGGGGAGAGTATAGAGGAGGAGAGACAGCTGTCCATTATTATAAATGTCAGGCATCCAAGGACTTTCATAGTAGAGACATTATTAGGCAAGAGAAGTGTTGTCGAAGGCACTATAATGAGTGTCAGGTGTCTGAAATAGTTGGAAGACTAATGTTTTCAGCAAAACAGAATTGAGAAACAGGAGATCAGGAGTGGCAGGAAGGCATCTGTTGGTTTGTTAGAAAAGTCAAGATGTATTTTCTATGCAAAAATGCGTCATGACTTTTCTGATGACCCAGTACATCATGAGGTTGGCTTCTGAGACATTTTTATTGTATTCTTCTGTTTCATGTGTCCACTATTTACTTGGAACCGACTGTGTGTCAGACACTGCTAGGTGCCAGGGCTACAGTGGTGACTCAGCATGTCAGCAGACATGGTAATTGTCCTCATGGAGCTTAAAAAAAAAAAGAAAGAATAAAGAAGGCCAAAGTCTTATTAGTGAGGACTGAAGAGAAATCCTGAATGGCTTTCTTGTTCCCTGTCAATTCTTAGCAGAACTGACCCTCCCAATGATTCAGGTTTCTGACACTTGGGTGCTACCTTCCTGACCTCCAAAATTTTTCTAAGACAGGGCTCCTTTTCTTTGGATCACTCTCCAGAAATCTTCCTCTGCGGCCTTCATCAGCTTCTCCCATTCTTTGCAGTGACTGACTATTCTAAACTCAAATTTCCTATCTTAACTACCTTTGCGCCTGCTCTTGGCAGGTAACCGTGCCTGGCTCTTCACGGAAAATTAAGGCCACTAGATGAGAACTCCCTTACAAATTTTGCTACACTGTTACTTC
>NW_006203595.1:339093-353034 GCF_000334495.1 Tupaia belangeri chinensis | reverse complement strand
TTTCCCTCCTGTCACTGAAAGGCGATCAGTTCTCTCCTTTTCCAAGGCTTATCCTTCTCCTTGTTTGGACTCATCACCTCCCTTCCAGAATTCTTGCTTCTCCATTACATACCTTTTTTCTCCTTTTAAAAAAATCTCCTTCCCTCTCACTTCTTTCAGCTCTTTTCTTTTAGTTCATAAGCATAGTAAATATCTCCCATCTTTAAGAAAATCTGAATGGTTCTTGCTCTGCTTCCAACAATCCATAGGAATTGATTTTGTTAAAGTCATCAGTGACCTCCGTTTTGCCCAAACCAGTGGAAACTTTCAGACCCTAACTTACTCAGATTTTCTCTGCCTTTGGCAATTACTTATTATTCTTATTTTCCTTCTGAGACACTGCCTTCCTTTGGTTTCTGTGACACCATGGGATTTTTTTCTCCTCTTTCCTATTGTAAAAGTTAGTGTCTCCTAGGACTCTGTCCTAGGTCCTCTTCTTCCTGAATATATATGTGAAAGACCATACCAATCATAACTGATGACTTGAATAACAACCCCTTTTAAACCGACAACTCCTTAACTTACATTTGCATTTCAGGGCCCTCTTAAGCTTTGGGAGGTGCATTTCCAAAGGGCTACTGACCATGTGCATTTAGCTGTCATACCGAGCTCTTATAATCAGCATTCCCCTAGATCAGAGTTTCTCGGCCTCCATACTACTGATCATTCAGGTCAAGTATTTTTTTTTTTTTATTGTTGGGGACTGTCAGATACATTGTAGGATGTTTAGCAGCACCCCAGGCCTCTACCTACTATATGCTATTTGTTGTGACAACCAAAAATATTTCCATGTTGTCAGATGTCCCCTGGGGAACATAGTCACCACCAGTTGAAAATACTGTCCTAAACTAAACTTACCCTCTTTCCTTCCCAGATCTGTTTCTCTTCTTTCCTTTTTTTTTTTTCTTGTCCTTATCGTAGCTATTGATACTGGAACTATGCCATCCTAGACTCTTCTGTCTTAATTCTCTTTTCTTTCTCAGTCATATCAATGTCTAAGTCTTGTTGGCTTTTTAAAAAGTTTATTTATTTGAGGGACAGCCACATGGCATGGTGGTTAAAATGGCTGGATCCTACATGGCTGACTGTACAGTTTGAGTCCCAGACCCAATAACGAAAAACACACCAAGCGTGTGCACATGTGTGCCCAAAATTCCAAAAGGAGAGAATGGAAGAGAAGGAATTGTGGTGTGATCATCCCCTCTGGGAGCGCTTTCTTTCTCTCTCTTTTCCTGCCTCCTCCCTCTGGTGAGCACACATGCCCTATAACAAATTTTTAAAAATAGTTTATTTTTTATTCTTGATTGTGTGTATGCATGCATATGTGTATGTGAGTGTGTGTGTAAGAGAGAGAGAGAGAGAGAGAAGCAACCTTGATGGGGTATCATCATGTTGTGCTCTCCTTTCAGTCCTCCAGCTTGTCAAGATCTGGGGCACACATGCTTGTCATGGAAGTCTTGTCAGATTTACTTTCTAAAAATATTTCTAGAAATATTAGGCATTGGTGCAGTGGGGATATAACTGGACCCACATGGACAAGGTATTGGGTTTGTGTCCCAAGACCTCTCTGAGCACACCAGGTGTACCAGTGATCTGGGTCACCTGAGAATGCAGATGGATTACAGCATGGGGACCCTGTTGTGGGTGCTATCTCTCGTCTTTATCTCTCATAAGAAATAAACTGTGAAAAAAATATGTGGCATATGGCCTAGCCTCATAGCACAGAGGTTAGGCATTGTTCACATGGCCTATCAGGGTTTGAGGGTCCCAGCCCTGGCAGCTTGAATAACACAGGGTACATACATGGGTGTGTACATATCATGCCTATGATCCTGACAGGATGAAGAATGGGAGGAAAATGGATTGTGGTGTGACTGCATGCACCCTCTAGCAAAAAAATAAAGAACTGCATAGAAATATTTTGAATATTCCCACTTCACTGAATTCCCTCTGCTACTACCATTGGTCATTTTAAATTACTCATCTTTTCTTGCCTAGACTACTGCTACAGCCTCTAGTCTCACAGGCTCAAGTACATTCTCCACACAGCAGCCAGAACCATCCTTAAAATGCAGATACCACTCTCCTGTTTCAAATTCTACAGTAGTTGCTAATAGCATTTGGAATGAAGTTTAAATTCCCTACCTTTGTACTTAAGGGTCTTCATGATAAGGTCCCTAGCTAAATCTTCTGCCACATCCTCACATGCTTTCCTCTTTCCATTTGTACTGAATTAGAGGTACCCTGCCACCTATCTCATTCCTGCCTGAGGCTGTCCTCTTTGTTTAGAATGTATTTAGTCTTCTTTGCCTGGCTTCTAGTTCTCTAAGATTCATTTTAGGTATCAGAGCAAGTGGAAAACTCTATCTCACTCCTCTGTGTGATAGAGATTCCTTTTCTCTGTAATGTATATCTCCATTGCCTTTCTCCTGTTGTAGCACTTATAACACCATATTGCATTGTTTGTTGATGCTTCCCACACTAGACCATAAAGGTAGCAGCTGTATATTACTGAACTTTATACTCTAGCAGTTAACACAGATTCGTATACATAGTGAGTGCTCATCAGATGTGGTGTATCCGTACCTCTGCAATATTTGCCCAAGTTTCTAGCCCTTTCAGCATCTGTTGGGGAAATTTCTACCCTCTGTATATATCATATATCCAAATGAATTCTTCCTCCCTGTAACATTTGTGCTTGACCTAAAATCCAATCCAGTAAATACTCAAATACAGGCCAGATGCCCATTGTAATAATACCAGTACCTCACATGTATATAGCTCTGGGTTCTTCCCAGTAAAACGTACTCATTTATTTAATTCCATTTGTTATTTTTTTTTTTCATTTGTTGTTGTTATTTTTCAGTTTGACCGGAGAGAGAGAAAGGGAAAAGGAAAGTGAGAAAGCTAGCCACCAGGCCTGAGATTCGAGCTGCAGTTGACCACATGGAAGTGTCCAGTGCCTTAACTACCATACCACTTCCTGGCCCCAGGATTTATTTATTTATTTATTTTTTTTTTGAGGCAGGGCTTTTGCACTTGGCAGAGAGACAGAAAGCGAGAAACCACCCCCCAGAGGCGGGGATGGCCATGTCACAATCCCTTCTCCATTTGCTTCTCAGGATTTGGGGCAAGCACGCACACATTCCTGGCAAGAATTTCAAGCCTCCAGGACTTGAACTGTGGTTAACCATGTGGGAATTCAATATCTTAACCTCTACGCCACCTGCTGGCCCCTTCTCAGTGTTTTTTATACCTTTGTATCTCTGTCGCTTTCACTTGGCATTTCATTCCATTAAGATGATAGGATAACCTTAGTTTGCCCCCATTTGAAGTTTAACTACCTACTTTTGAGCCTTCAGGCAAAAATGTGAATTTTATAGGAGCTGGCAGCCAGAACACCAAGAGCTAAGACACAGTCTTTATTTCATTTCTTTTAATTTATTTCTTCCATGAGAGAAAGACAGGGAGAAACAGACAGAGACAGAGACAGGCATCCCCAACAAGGCCTTTATATTTCATTCCGCCCCATTTCAGCTGTCCTGTATCACGGGCTGTGTGTGCCCAGAGTACTCAGGAAGGCCCTAGGATGAGAACCAACCCAGGACTTTTCCCATGTGGGTCTAGCTATACCATTACTGTGCTGCTGCCTGGCTCAAAAAGTAGTCTTTAAATGAAATACTGTTTATTTTCTATCAAACAAATAGAAATACATAGCTTTTTTCTTAATGAATTTATTTATTTTTATACATTTAGTCACTGGGTATCATTACAGCATACCAAATGAATTTTCCCATCATGAATATTCTGCCTATCTGTTTCAAATAGTATTAAAGGATTATAAAGAAATGGCTCTTCTCTATCCTCCTACTCCTTACTCTCCAGAAACAAAAGCATTTTTTTAGCTATTTCTTTCATATTTCTTAGTAGTACATTATTCTGACCTATCGTATTTACATACTATACGTCAACTTCCAGTATGACATATAAGAGCTTATTTTCTCTGTGTGTACCCATCCTGTGTCTATACATCCAAATTCCCTCCTCTTCTTTTTTTTTCATTTCATTTTCTTCCATACATTCAATCACATTATTATTTGTCTTACAAAATGGATATTTCAACAGGTGAACATTTCTCCCTAGTACTGTTGATAAAACTATGAAATATCTTCAACAGATAATACCACATTTCTTTGTGCCATTAATGCTTTTCCTCCCTGTCCCTCCCCCAAATGTCCTTCCTCAGACCCTCCTCTTTCACACACACTATATCTGGTATTTACATCTATATAGTGTGTTTCTATATCCTTTAGACAATTAGTTTCAGTCATAGAGTGCAGACACTCGGGAAATTCCCTCCTCTTCTAAGGACACTAGTCAGAATGAATGAAGGCCTGCCTTAACCGCCTCATTTTAGCTTACCTCATTAAAGGCCCTATCTCTAAATACAGTTACATTCCAACGTGCTGGGGATTAAGGCTTTTTTTGTTTTTCAGAGGTTTTTGCTATAGGGCGCATGTGCTCTCCAGATAGAGTCAGAGACAGAAAGCGAGAAATCACCCCCCAGGAGGGATGGCCACGCTGCAATCCCTTCTCCTCCATTCTCTCAAGATCTTGGGCACACACGCACACGTGTCCAGCGTGAGTTTTAAGCCACCGGGTCCGGGACGCGAACTGCAGTCAACTACATGGGAGTCCAGCGACATAGCTATTACGCCAACTGCTGGTCCAAGGCTTTTTAACATAGGAATTTGGATGGTAGATAGAATATAACCCGAAGCAATCACCTAGCATGAGTAATCGGCTGTGGAACTTGTTTGCTTTGCCTTTGTAAAAATACTGTTTTCTTCCTAGTACTATGAGGCATTCCTTCAACAGTCTCTGATGGCGCCCTGCATTCAGTGTCATGAAGGTGGATACTGGCGGGAGTTTACAGTCCGCACCAACAGCCAAGGGCACACAATGGCTATCGTCACTTTTCATCTCCAGGAATTAAGTCAGGTGAGCCTCTCAGGATGATGAGAGGCCATTTTTGTAGTGACTCTATTACTATGCTCCAGTTGGCTTTTGGAAAAGTTAGGGGAAATGGCAAAAACTATACATTTGCAGAATATTTGTGTTGCTTTGAGGGAGGGGTTGGGATGAGGAGAAGATGGCAAGGATTCTGATTAACCATAATGCTGGCATAATCAAACCACTGAGACTGTGGCTGGGTTACCAAGTTAATTATTATGTGAGGACTCCCAGATATCCACAGAAGAACTTTGCCAGTGGTAGTAGGTGCTCTACTGAATCCAGAAGCCAAATTGATAGAGACTAGAATGTTGTGATTTTGTAACCCAAATAATAGTTTTTTTTTTTTAGGTTTTTGGCATAGGGTGTACGTGTATGCCTGCTCACCAGAGAAGAGAGAAGCAGTGAGAGGGAAAGTGAGAAATCACCCTCCATTCTCTTATTGGGATATCTTATTTGCATATGCACTTGGTGTGATTTTCAAGCCGCCAAGTCCACAGTCGGCCATATGAGAATCCAGTGCTTATAACCACTCTGTCACCTGCTGGCCTCAATACTTTACATTTTTTTAGAGAGATTTTCGCTATAGGGCGCGTGCACTCACCAGATAGACAGAGACATAGAGACAGAAAGCGAGAAATCACCCCCCAGGGGGGATGGTCACGCTGCAATCCCTTCTCCTCCATTCTCCTCTCGAGATCTTGGGCACGTACGCACACGCGCCTGGCGTGAGTTCTAAGCCACCGGGTCCGGGACGTGAACCACGGTCGACTATGTGGGAGTCCAGTGACATAGCCATTACGTTAACTGCTGGTTCTCAATACCTTGCATTTTTAATGTGCTTAGAACTTTCATATATTCCCTTTTTAAGACATTCCTGTACTAATGTGATCTTCAAAACAGAAGATGAAGTAGGCAGGAGAAGGAGAGATATTGGCACTCTCATTTCACAGGTAAGCAAATGGAAGCTTAAAAAACCCAAAGTTAAGGAGGCAGTAAATAGCAAAGCTAGCATTTGCACCCAGGCCCTTTGATTCTTGGCTTAGTGGGTTTTTAAAAAACTTGTTATAGATAGGGGCCAGCAGGTAATGTGGTGGTTAAGTAGCTGTGCACGCCGTCATGGCTGACCATGGTTCGAGTCCCGGACTTGGTGACTTGCTTTCTCACTTTCCTTCTCTCTCTTTGGTCAAATTATAAAAATAAATGAATGAATAAAAAAATAATAATTCTTAAAAAAAACTTTTGTTATAGAGCATGTGTGCTCACTAGAGACAGACATGAAAGGGCAGGTAGGGAGTTAATCCCCTGGTGGAGGAGGGAGTGGCCACTCTGCAGTTCCTTCTCTTCTATTCTCCACTTGAGATTTTGGGTAGGCATGCCCACATGCCTGATGTGTTTTTCAAGCTCCTGGGTCTGGGACTCAAACCACATTGCTAGTTATGTGGGATCCCAGCTGCCTTAACCTAGAGGGCCACTTAATGGCCCCCTGGCCTGGTGTTTTTAACTCTGCAGCTCCAACATGTTTTATTGTGATACATCTTTGTTTCAAGCTAATGCATAGATTCTGTAGTGATGTATGATTGTTAACATGACCTGAACTCAGAAAATGGGATTTTTGTTCCTGTACTCATTCTCTTCCCATTCTCCTAGGACTCACATATTCTGAGGTGGTATTTGGTTGGGTGACAGGCACGTGTGAAGTGGAGAAGTTTGAAGGGAGTTGTCTCTTTGTAACAGGTCAAAAACTTAGTTTAGCTCCTTGTTTACAGCAATAACAATAAAAAAAATGCTTTCTTTGGAGAACTATTAGATACTCTAACTAGAGAAAGTACCAATTATATTGTATAGGATTTGTCAAAAGCTAATAAGCAAAGCAGTTTTTCTTCTGAGATGTGAAATTAGCTTGTGTGTATTTTTTTTTTATTTTGTCTTCCAGATTGTCACTTTATGTTGAGTGTTATTTATGATACGATTCAGGGATTCAAGAGATGTGTCTTCTTGTTTGACTCCTACAGGGCTGATTACTGTAGAGCTTGCAGAGAACATTTGTTAAAGATGAATCTTTGCTTGGCTCCTGATTTTGTGGTCTGTGCAGGAGGAGCTCTGTGTTCAGAAGGAGGCTGTAAAGGAATTTTTCATCAAAGGCCCAGGAGCTGTCTGTGACTTGACCTCACTTTACTTCCAGGAAAGGTAAACGGGGGATAGCCAAACAGAAAGTAGGAGACTGATGCCTGGCCATATTCAGAGTTTAGATTGTTGGTGCAGGGCTGAGAGTAGTAGTGGATCTGGGCTAAGTGATCCTGGCCCCCATACACTAACCAGGTCTGGTAACCCAGGCCAGAAAATAAATGAGAGAGTGTCTTTGTGTATTTCCATTCCCTGAGAAGAGAACTTCTATAGAGCTCCCAGGGACATGACAGTCAGGGTGTGTGTCTCCTAGGTGAGATGCTGGGGCCTTCCCTTCTAGCCCACCACTAGAGACAGTATGGCTTGCCATTCCAAGATGCTGTCCTTTTCTATTCTTTGCCAGCATCATGACCCATTGCAGCTATCAGCAGTCCCCCTACCAGCTCCTTTTTGGGGAACCCCACATATTTGAAGATCTCTTGGGCTTGAAGATCCACTTCGCTCCAGATGCTTTTTTTCATTTTAACACTGCTGGTGCAGAGATGCTATATCAGACTGTGGGGAAGCTGAGTTGGAGTGAATTCTAACAGCATCCTCTTTGACATCTACTGTGGAACTGGCAAGTGGCTGCCCAGGGCAGACCCTGTATGCTACTTAGCTCCTAAATTCCACCACCTAGTGCCTGAGGCCCTTGCAGTTTGTGGAGTGGGGTAGTAGTGGAAGTAGTAGTGGTTCAGGCATAACCTTGTTGGTTTAAAACTCTAAAATACCCTCTTCTTATCTTTTACTTCTGCAGGTGTGATTGGCCTCTCTCTGGCTCAGCACACATCCAGGTCCTTGGAATTGAGTTGGTGGAGCAGGCAGTAGAGGATGCCAGGTGGACTGCATGCAGCCTTCGATGGTACACAGTTCACAGTCTGGGGATAAATGAAGAGATGCAACCATTTTCATGTTGTGGAAAGGGTAGCGTGGGAAAGAGCAGCTATCATGTGTCTGGTCTATGGGAGGAGTGGAGGGTCTCCTGGGGTGGTTGAAGCTGGGTCCTTATGGTTTTTCTGGGAAAAGTTCTGAGTTAAAGAACAACTGTTTTTCCACTATTTTCACAACACAGATCACTTCTGTGATCCCAGAATGTGTGTGTGGGTTTCTCCCCACATGACAAGCAAGCAGTCAGTTCTGTAGTGGACACCAGCTGAGTGTGCTCTAATCCAATTTGATTCTGATGCTCTTCTACCTGGAGACAGAGTCAGATACCTTGGATTGAGGGCTCGGTCCCACAAGACTGCCCCTGAATCCACACACAAGTCATAAACCCTGTCTGCTTGACTTTTGACTGATTGGCTACAAGTTGGGCTTCTACAAGCCCTTCCCCTCCTCAAGTATTAATTTGATAGAGCAGTTTACAGAACTCAGGGAAACATAGTCAACAGTTTATTATTAACATTTTAAAGGATATAAATAAATAGCCAGGTGAAGACATATATAGGGTAAGGTCTAGAAGTGTCCCAAGCCCAGAAGTTTTGCCTCTGTGGAGTTGAGGTGTTCACCTTCCTGCAAGCCTTTGTGTCTGTCTGTCTAGAAGCTCTCTGAACCTTGGTCTTTTGAGTTTTTATGGAGACTTTATTGCATACAGATGGGGAAACTGAGCATGGCCTTTCTGTTCAGATTCTTGGCCTTCTCTGCAACGTTTCTTTCTCCTGGGTACAGGGCAGTAACTCTCCGGAACAGGATATTAAAGATGGGGGAGATTAGAATTTCTGTGATCTACCATGGGGTTAGTTTTTATGGCTTGTCTTGAGGAAAAAGGAGAGCAGGAGAATATCAGACTTTCATGTTTATCTCTCTGAAAATGTTCCTAAGCTACTTCAGAAACCAAGGACAAAAGACTAGATACTTGGGAGCCTAGAACTGTGGTCTAAGGCCAGTATACACATTATACAAACATAGACACACAAATACACACGCACGTGTATATATCTCATAATATTTCAAGTTCCAAAATCTACTATTTTTCCTATCCATGAGATGAGCTTGAGGAAAGGAACAAGTCTAACTGATAGGAAGAGAAATGGTAAATTTTGAACAGTATGGAACCTTGGTATTAGGCTCATGAGGTATTAGTAGTGTAATACAATAGGTTTCAAAGCAATGTTTTCAACAACAGAACCTTTTCTCCAAACAAAATCTAATGCCAAACTGCACTGTAGAAATCAGTTGCCTTGTTCCCTCTACCCCACCCCAGACAGCTCTTGAGGCATTGTATGTGGAAACCTTTGATACTGCAGGAAGAGCACTTGAGTACAAGACAAGTCAAGGTTCTCATCTTGGTGTAAGTACTTAGGTGCTGTGTGAGTTGTTAAATTATAAAATACCACAATCTAGTCACTCAAGCTGAAAGGTACACTGAGCAATTCTGAGGAAAAGTACTTTGGGAGAAAATGAAGCAGGTCCAGAAACATTTCTCTTGTTCTTCAGAGGTGTGCTAGGTCCAAGGGAAGGTGACAGAGCCCTGACTCCTGTACATTTCTGTGAAGCTACAGGTTCCCCTGCTGCTGGGCCTGCTTATGTCATGGGACCTCTCTTCTGTAGGCATCACCAACTGTGAATTTCACACTGACTGAGCAGAGACAGTTTCACCACAGCTGCTAAAGTCAAAGGAAGATGAGCAGTTAATTGTTGCAGCGATGAACCCAGCCAGTGCAGGAGTGTGTAAGGATGAGTAGTAGCTAGTTGGGTGTTCCCCTTGGTGTCTGCCAGCTTTGATTCCTCATTCCTACACTGTGCAAAGGGGGCTCCCAATGGACTGACCCTCAGCATGCATCTCTTCTCTTCCTAATCAATCCTAGGTGATGGTAAGTCGGTAGTTAGTAATAACTGGGACCATGATGGATTAATTGTGTAAACAACAAGATGTTTCTATCTTCAGATTGCCAGGTAGTTCAAGCCATTCGAAATTGCAGGGTCATCCACACACTCGTTTTTTGTTTCCTGCAAGCCCCTTGGTGAAGCCTCAAGAAACATCATTGAGTGAGTCTTGATTTCTTTTCTGAATTATTTTTTCTGATTATTAAAATGGTCCTGCTCATTTAAAAAAGGCAGAGAAGTAGCATTTCTTCTTCATCCAGGAACATTCATACATACAGTAAAGTATATAAGCTAGGCAGGCTCCTCACTCTGTTCTTTATCAAATATATATTGAACCCCTTCTCTGTGTCAAATACTGGGAACACAGAGATGAATAATAAGCAGATTTTGCCTCATATCTACCCTCAAAAATATTGTACTCCAGTGAGGAGGATGGTTAAGAAAAACAGTTACATTAAATCTGATAAATGTTGTATAAGAGAAAAACACGTGGACTGTGGGAACAGAGAGGAAGGGATTAAATTTTAATTTAAAAAATTTGTGTATTTGTCAATTTATTTAAGACATGTCTCATTGTCTCATGATCCTCATGTCTCAGCCTCCCAACTGGGATAGAGGTGTATGTTACCACACCCAACACTTTTTCAGACAGAATCTCACTATGTTACCCAGGCCAGCCTTGAGCTCGCCACTCTCCCTGCCTCAGCCTCCCTGGGTCACTGGGATTACACGTGCCTGTCATGGTACCCAGCCTTTCGGTTAGATTAGGACTCAAACCAGGGCATCTTAGCAGCCCATACCACTGTGGCTGGATCAGGAAGGGCTTAAGTTTTAAGCAGTTGTATTCCTATAGGTTCTCCTTTTGTTTCTAAGAGCTAATATTATTATTTGTTTCTACAGGCTGTGCTGTCCTCCAAACTCTGCTAAGAAGCTCCTAGGCGAGCCTTTTTTGCTGAGACAAGTTGTACCTGTGGATTTGTTTCCCCACACCAGACACTGTGAGCTGCTGCTCCTCTTCACTCAATAAGCAGCTTCCTGGAAGCCTGTAGGCCGTTTGTTAAGGCTGAATTTTCAGAAACTTCCAGGTTTGGCATATCGCTACATGGCGGACCCTGGGAACATTGCCGGGGAAAACAATCTTTGGACTGTGAGCAGTTTTACCTTGTTTTCAGGCTCCTTTGCAATCGTGCATGTTTGCCTGGTTTTGGCTTCTCCCTGCTCCTAGGTCCTAGATTTGGGTTATTTCTTCCTTTGCCTATTAATACCTGTCATGTGGCTCCCTTGGTCCTGGTTTGATCTGATCTCTTCCACTGGATTCTGCTTATTATATGGTGACAACTAAGGTTTTTTTGGCAATTGGTAATCATTTCATATTGACTGGGATCTGTGAATTTGCTCAGAAATTTTACATTTTTAGATGGTTTTAAGACTTTTGAGCTCATGATGTAGTCAGGGATTATAGCTAGAAACAAGTCTAGCTTTTTAAAAAGCTATGAAATGATTGTAGCATGGCCAAGTGGTCTCATAGAGATTCATTCCTTTGGGTTTTCTAGGCTTTGAGGCTTCTAGAAAATGCTTTTCGAAAATGTGATATCTCTAGAAGCAGTACTGTAATTAGCTCTCACCCATGGAGGGAGAATTGGTATTTAGAGAGACCCTAAGGAAAAAAGCCATGTTCAGAGACCAGATACCTATAATTGTGCTGTATAGTGTGGAGGCAGAAGGCTCCAGAATCCTGTAATAATCCAATATGTGCTATAATATAGTGGCTATTGAAAACTGATTGTATAGTCAACATTTTCTCATCTATAATTTCTTCAGCTCTGAAGTTCTTGGATTCTTGCCCAACAATTTAGATTATGTTTTGAATCACTTAACAGCCTAAGGACATGTAATTTAGCAGTCTTTGTCTGATTTACAAAATGATATCAAGTCAACTGGTATTTTCAGTTTTTCTCAATTATAAATACTTCTAAAGAAGCCTCCTTCACAGAAAATAAGCTGTTAAAGCTACTGTATAATGTTTTATAGTCTTTGATGAGATGGTTAGTCAGGTCCAGCCACAACAGGAAACATAAGAGAGACTCAGGAGAACAAAGTCTTTTATACTCACAGGTCCTAGAGACAGGAGGCAAGGCATGCCAGAGTGCCACATGGGAGACACGAGGGTGGTTAGAAGGCAGAAGACAGGAACGAGGGGAAGGTTTAGATCACTACTTTTATTGGGGTTTCCTTAGGAAAGAGAAGGTGATGGGGGATCACTATAGGACTGGCTAGTTTGAATAATTCCTATGGGTGCTAAGCTGTAGGAGTGGTTCCTAGTTGTCTGGTACCTGGCCCTCATTTGGTTAAGGCAGAGAAATATTGTTTCCTGGGTGTAGAGGCCAGATAGAGGAGATAAGACTCAGTTTGTATATCAGAGTCATCTTCTGGCTCAGTTCTCGCTGTCTCTAAGAATTGGCCAGCCCTGTGAGGGGCAGTCTCTCCCAGCTTGAGAAGTTTCTTAAGATTTCAGCACAGCACAATGTATAGAAACACAAACATATGATACACAATATACAGAAGTATATATGCAATACATAGTATACTGAAATAGGCAATATTTAGTACAATAAATATTCTTTTAAAAAGACCAGAAGGAAATAATGTAAAATGATAAAAGTGTTGATTTATGGTAGATACGTTTCTTTCATTTCTTTATTTAAAAATTTTATATAACAGGATTATGTTATTTGTATAACTGGAAATTCTGAAATAGGAAGTGTATTTTTCCCTTCGTCCTCCATATTAGTAAATGGCAGTATTATCTACCAGTTACCTAAGCCAGAAACCAGACAGTCTCTTTCTCATTCCTGGATCCATTTGCCTACAAGGTAATCTGCATAGGTTTTTTTTTTTCTAGTTATTCCAACTTAGCATATCTAAGTTTTATGTTTCTCATCTTCCTCCAACCCTGTTCTTCATCCTCTATTTCATTTATTTATTTATTACTATAGGGCATGTGCACTCACCAGAAAGAGAAAGAGACAGAGCGAAGAGGCAAAGTAAGAAATCACCCTCCAGTAGGGTGATTTTCATGCCATAATCCCTTCTCCTCTTGGGATTTTGGGCATATACACACATGCCTGGTGTGATTTTCAAGCCGCTGGGTCCTGGATTAAAACTATGGAGTCATCTATATAGAATTCATCTACCTTAACCTCTGCACCATCTGCTGGCCTTGTATTTCAAATCTTTTTTAAAAATTTTATTATTATTTTTATAATCTTGTTTATATTACATTGAATCACATATTTCTTTACAATGTATTGCATTTCTTTTTCCAGAAGGAATACCATGCATATCAGTCAAGACAAGACATTACTATCCACAGCATCATCATCAAATAGCTTTTCATTGGGGGACCAGCAGTTAGCATAATGGCTATGTTGCTGGACTCCCATGTAGTCTACCGCAGTTCGAGTCCTGGACCTGGTAGCTTAAACTCACGCCGGGCGCATGTGCGTGCGTGCCCACGGTCCCGAGAGGAGAATGGAGGAGAAGGGATTGTGGCATGGCCATCCCCCTGGGGCATGATTTCTCACTTTCTGTCTCTCCGTCTCTCTCTGTCTCTGGCGAGTGCACGCGCCCTTATAGCAAAAACCTCTCTTAAAAAAAAAAGAAAAAAAATAGCTTTTCATCATTTTTTTCCAGATTATTATTATTATTCTCATTATTTTTTAAACATTCAATCACTATATATCATTTTGATTGTAAAATAATTTACCCAACATGAAATACTTCTCAGACCAGTCCAGATGAGAATACTATACATGTTATCGTCAACAGGTAATAAATCATTTCTGTGTCCCACTAATGTCATGCCTCTCTATGTGTTCTCTTGCTATCCTTCTCTAT
>NW_006203595.1:335287-337078 GCF_000334495.1 Tupaia belangeri chinensis | reverse complement strand
TTTATGGTCTTGCGTATATTGAACCACCCTTGTATCCCTGGTATAAAGCCTACCTGGTCGTGATGAATGATCTTTGTTATATGTTGTTGGATACGATTTGCAAGTATCTTGTTGAGAATTTTTGCATCTATATTCATCAACGATATTGGTCTGCAGTTTTCCTTTTTTGTCATGTCCTTATATATTTTGGGAATGAGGATGCTGGAGGCTTCATAGAAGGAATTCAGAAGGTTTCCTTCCTTTTGAATCTTTAGAAATAATTTCAGTAGGATAGGGGTTAACTGTTCCTTAAAGGTTTTGTATAATTCAGAAGTGAAGCCATCTAGACCTGGGCTTTTCTTTGTCAGGAGGTTATTTATTACTGATTCAATCTCATGACTTGTTACGGGTCTATTCTGGTTTTCTATGTTCTCCTGATTCAATCCTGGTAGATTATAAGCATCCAGGAATTTGTCCATCTCCTCTATGTTCTCTTCTTTGTTGCCATATAGTCGCTCTTAGTATCCTCCATATCATTTCTTTTTTTTTGGAGAGGTTTTTGCTATAGTGCATGTGCACTCACCAGAAAGACATAGAGAGACAGAGAGACAAAAAGCAAGAAATCACCCCCTGGGGGAATGGCCACGCCACAGTCTCTTCTCCATTCTCTTCCTGGGATCTTGGGCATGCATATACACCCACCTGGCGTGAGTTTAAGCTGCTGGGTCCGGGACTCGAACTGCAGTTGGCTACATGGGAGTTCAACGACATAGCCATTATGCTAACTGCTTGTCCCCTCTAATGATATTTTGTATTTCTATTATGTCTGTTGTAATGTTGCCTGTTTCATCACGTATTTGACTTATCTGGTTTCTTTCTTCTTTATAAGTCTAGCTAGTGGTGTGTTGATCATGTTAATCTTTTCAAAGAACCAGCTTTTGCTTTCATTGATTTTCTGTATGGTTCATTAATTTTCTATTTCATTTATTTTTGCTTGAATCTTTATTATTTCTTTGTGCCTGGCTTTTTTTTTTTGTTGTTGTTGTTTTTCCAATTCCCTGAGGCATGATGTTAGGTTGTCCTTTTGCCAACTTTCCATCTTTTTCTTGTGCTAATTGCTATGAGCTTCCCTCTTATAACTGCTTTGGCAGTGCCCCATAAATTATGGAAACTTCTGTACTCATTATCATAAATTTTTTCCATAATTTTTTTAAATTTCAGACTTCTTCAGTAGTTAAGTCATTCAGAAGTAGATTGTTCAGTTTCCATGTGTTTGTGCATTTTTGAGGGTGTTTTCTTGAAATTAATACTGAGTTTAATTTCATCATTGTCAGAGAAGGTGGTGGATATAGTTTCTATGCCTTTGAATCTATAAAGGCTTGATTTGTGTCCTAACATACGGTCAAAAGATTCCATGCTGGGGTGACAAAAATGTATATTTTGTGGTCTTAGGGTGGAAAGTTCTATAGATATCTATCAGGCCCATTTGATTTATAGTATCATTTAGGTCCTGTATCTCTCTATTTATTTTTTGTCTAGAAGATCTGTCTAAAAGAGATAATGGGGTGTTGAGATTCCCAACAATTATACTGTTTCTCCCTATCTCTCCTTTTAGCTCCAACAGTCTTTCCTTCACATGTGTAGGTGCTCCTGTGTCAGGTGCATAGATGTTAATAAGCGTTATTTTTTCTTGCTGAATTAACCCACTTACTATTATATAATGCCCTTCTTTGTCTCTTCTTACAATTTTTGTCTTGAAGCCTATTTTGTCTGAAATCAATATCGCAACTCCAACGCTTTTTTTTTTTTTTT
>NW_006203595.1:334420-335254 GCF_000334495.1 Tupaia belangeri chinensis | reverse complement strand
TGCGCTCGCCAGACAGACAGAGAGAGACATAGAGACAGAAAGCGAGAAATCACCCCCCGGGGGGATGGTCACACCGCAATCCCTTCTCCTCCATTCTCCTCTTGGGATCTTGGGCACGCACGCACACGCGCCCGGCGTGAGTTTTAAGCCACCGGGTCCGGGACACGAACCGCGGTCGACTACGTGGGAGTACAGCGACATAGCCATTACGCTAACTGCTGGTTCCCTCCAACCCTTTTTTGATTTCCATTTGCATGGAATATCTTTTTCCAGCCCTTTACTTTTAGTCTACGTATGTCTTTATCCATAAGGTACATTTCTTGTAGGCAACAGATAGAGGGTTTCTGGTTTTTTTATCCATTCAGCCAATCTGTGTCTCTTAATTGGATAATTTAATCCATTAGCATTCAGTATTATCGATATTTCTCGACCTGTTCCTATTATTAAGTGAGCCATTTTCTTGGTTGTTTTTTGTTCTCCTATATGAGTCCATCTGACACTCCCTTTAGAAACTCTCGAAGAGCAGGTCTAGAGTTGGTAAATTCTTCCAGGGTTTGTTTATCTGAGAATGTGTTTATCTTTTTTTCCCATATGAAAGATAATCTTGCTGGGTTTAGTAATCTTGGTTGAAATTATTTTTCATTCAACACTGACTATTTTTCCCCATTCTTTCCTTGCTTGCATTGTTTCTGCTCAGAGATCTGATGTTAGCCTGATGGGGTGACCTTTGTAAGTAACTTGACATTTCCCTTTTGCCAATTTTAGTATCTCGTCTTTGTTGTTTTTGCCAATCTGGCTATGATGTGCCTTGGAGAGGATCTTCTTGGGTTGATT
>NW_006203595.1:307886-332451 GCF_000334495.1 Tupaia belangeri chinensis | reverse complement strand
TTTCTCGTGATCCGGCGGTGATTTCTTGTCATCTGATGAATGTTGTGTTTCTTTCAAATTCTTGAGGTTCAGCCTTAATGTTCAGGAGCAAGCCGACAGAGGTGATCCAGAATCTCTTTGCTGTTCTATTGTGCTTGCTGGTGCAGCAGATTCAGTAGATAGTGGGGAATATTTTAACCCTATTAGTATTTGAATGTTTACCTACATTGCTCTTAGATCTCTTAATTCTGCCATAGCCAGAAGTTCCATCTGCATCCTTGTTAATATCTTATTGGATACCAGACATTGTGAATTTACCTTGTTGGTTGCTGGATTTTGTTCTTTTTAAAAAATTTTGTTTAAAAATTTGAAGGACCGTGGCCAGTTGCTCAAGGCCTAGGCGGTGCCCTTGGGCGGGTGGCGAGGAGGACAACCTCCTGTGCTCTCTGAGGCGCCGACCTGAAGCATATGATTCTTTTTTAAGGTATCTATTTCTTCTTTCAAATCATGAAAAGGACTTACTCATCTCCTGGAGCTCATTGTCTCTTTTCTCTTGCATCTCAGTTCGTTTGATCACTACAAATACTCTGAATTGCTTATCTGACATGTCCACGATGTCTATTTTGTTGTCTGTGAGTGATGTGGGATTGACATTTTCCCTTGGGGGAGAGACATTTTGTTGACTGCTCATGTTTCTTGTGCCTCTAGAATTGTTCCTAGTCATCTGGTGGTCTATACATTTCTTCCTAACTTCTTCAAGGTACCTTTGAGTGTTCAAAGGTGTGCAGGGGAAGAAAATTGGTGCTCTCTTCTGGTCTGTTTACCTGTTGCTCAGCAGTACCCTGCACTGTTGTCACAGGTCCTGGGTGACCAAAAGTCTTCCCTGTTTCTAGTGGTAAACTTAAAAACTGAGCTAATGAGCTTTACCTCAGGAGAAAATAAAAGATCGCACGCCTGTGCTCTATGGTAAACACAGAAGTTCTGAGAGTCGAAAGGTGAGTGGAGGGGAGGGGATGAGCCACGGGTTCAGGCTGTTAGGGCCTACAACCACAGGTAGCCTGGTGTCCGGCAATGCTGCTCAAATTGGTCTTCAGATGGGGTGGAGAGGCGTGCAAGTTTGTCTTAAAGTCCCAAGACACAAACTTGAGGTCTAAAGGTGAGTGTGTGGGGGAGGGATAAGCCACTGGTCTCCAGATGGGATGGGGTCTATTTCAAATCTTGTAAGTGTGACAGTCTACTCTGTCACCCAATCTAGAGACTTAGGACTGAATTCTGAGTCCTTCTAGACCATCTCTCTCATACAGTTTATCACCAAGTTGCCATCCTTGTAGGCTACCATCATCTCTCACCAGGTTTATTAATGTAAGAGTCATTTTCTCAACTGATTCTGCTTGTAATCACTCTTGCTTTCCTCGATTTTATTCTGTGTGGTGAGACTGATTTTCTAAAATGAAAATTTCATAGTTTTACTCAAATGTATCTTAGACCTTTTTTAAAAGTTTCTTTCTTCTGAGAGAGAGAGAGGCGGCACTCTAAACAGGGGCCTGATGCCTTGATCCACCTCCAGCTTCAGCCAGCCCTGGATCATGGGCACTTGCATGCCTGGCATGTTTAGAGAAGTCTCTAGACATGAACCTGGAACCTTTCCATGTGGGACAGCCTTACAGAATACTGTGTTACTGACTGTACCCACTACCTTGCAGAGTGTTGTGTTACTGCTGTACCCACTACCTGACCCCAGCTTCTTAATGCTTCTAAAATAATATCCCAAATTTTTGATGATATTTAAAAGTCGCTTCATAGTCTGAGGAGCCTCATTTCTCTATATGCACTGAACTCCTTTCCCTGAAAAGGGCAAAGTCCTTTCATGCTGGTCCTTTTCTTATTCTATTTTCTCAGCTTAGGATGCGCTTTTCTCTACCTCTTTGTGCAAATTCTGCTTATCTTTTTGTTTTTAATTTATATATTCCTCCTTTTAGAACTATTTAATAAATAAATATAAGATTGGCTGTATAAGAAGTCAGTTTCCTCATAATTTTATTGATTTTTTATATCCTATGAGTTTAGAATCATAGTTCCATAATTTTCATTAATGAAAATTTTCAGACATTAAGAAAGTTGAAAGAATAATACAATGAATACTATTTATCTACCACCAGGATTCAACAGATTAACATTTTGCCATATCTATATATGTACATGTTGTTTAATAAACTATTTGGGGCTGCCTCATAATGCATTAGTTCAGTGCTATCTGTAGGAAGCTGGATCCCACATGACTGTCTGAAGTTTTTGCTTTTTCAGTAATTATTTAAGTTTATTTATTGTTACTACTTAATTTGTTATAGGGCACATGTGCTCACCAGAGAGAGAGAGAAAGTAAGCCACTAGGTCTGGGGACTCTTACCTCAGTCGACCAGGTGTGAGTCTAGCACCTTAACCACCATGCCACCTGTTGGCCACCTGACTGCAGTTTTAATCCTGGCCCCAGAAGCTTGAAAAACATGTTGGGATGGGACCAGCAGTTAGCGTAATGGCTATGTCTCTGGGCTCCCATGTAGTCAACTGCAGTTCGCATCCCGGACCCGGTGGCTTGAAACTCAACACCGGGCACTTGTGCATGCGTGCCCAAGATCCCAAGAGGAAAATGGAGGTAAAGGGATTGTGGTGTGGCCATCCCCCCTGGGGGGTGATTTCTTGCTTTCTATCTCTCTGTCTCTCTGTCTGGCGAGCATATGTGCCCTATAGCAAAACCCTCTCAAAAAAAAAAAAAAAAACATGTTGGGGTGTGCATGGTGCCCAAAATCTTGACAGGATGGAGAAATGGAGGAGAATGGATTGTTGTATGACCATGCCTTGGTGGCAGGTGCTTTCTCTCTTTTCCTCTCTCTTTTTCTGCTAAGAGCACATGCCTTCAGGCAATAAAATTTAAAAACAGAATAAAAATACCTTTGAAAGTTGAGTTGTAGACATCTTGACCCTTCACTTTTAAATTCCTTATGTAACCATAAGTACATTCTTTGTTTTAGCTGCCAGGGAGCCAGAGAGAGACACACACACAGAGAAAGCACCTTCCAGATTGAGCATGGTCACGTTGCAATATTTCTTCTTCATTTTCCATCCTGTCCAGATTTTGGGCACATATATGTATGTGCCTAGCATGTTTTTCAAGTTGCCAGGGCCAGGATTCAAACTGCACTTGGCCCTGTAGGATCTGGCTCCCTTAACCACTAGGCTATGGTGCTAGCCCAGCATAAGGATGTTTTTCTACCCTACCATAATATCAAAGCCTAGGTAATAAGATTATAGACTCTCACCATATTTTATTACTGTCATCTAATGTGTACTTCAGTGCTTCCTGAAGTATGGTCTGCAGACTACCTGATGGTTCACAGATTGCTCGATAGTTCACAGGGAGACAGGAACTTGCATTAGAGTTATTCAGAGTACCACATTCTCCATAGAGAGAGTCTTGTTACCAAAAATATAATATTAAGAGCAGTTGAATTAAACAGTATGCTTAATGACATAGTTCATTTGCATTTATGGACCAGCTGAGTAGCACTGCTCTATAATTAGTTTCCCTACTGTCCCCAAAAATGTCTTATATAGCTGATTTACATGTTACATTTGGTGATATGTCTTATTTGACCTAAAATAGTCTCCCCACTTTTAAAAAGAATTATTTAATTTATGACTATGTTTTAATTGACCAGAGAGAGAGAAAGAGAGGGAATGTAAGAAAGCAAGCCACCAAGTCCAGGACTTAAACCACCTTAAACCATGCGGGAGTCCAGTGCCCCAACCATCATGCCGCCTGCCAGCCCCACAACTTTCTTTTTAATGGCACAGAGTTTTTGGAAACCAGGTACACCACACAGTATAGATTCGTTGATTATAAGGTGACCAGCTGTCCTGGTTTGCCCAAGACTCTCCTGGTTTGAGCTCTAATCCTGTATCCTTGGAAACTTCTCAGTCCCAGGTAAACTAAGATGGCTTTTTTTCTTTATAGTGGTGTTTAATTACTTTTACCAGCTCCTAAATTTCTCGTAAAGTGGAAATTAGGTCTAGCAGCTTGATTAGATTCAGATTAAAAATTTTTGGGGGGAGGGAGGGCCTGCAGATGGCATAGCGGTTGCATCGCTAGATTTCCACATGGCCAACTACAGTTTGAATCCTGGACCTGGTGACTTGAAACTCACACTGGGTGCATATGTTTGCATGCCCAAGATCCTGGGAGGAGAACGTAGGAGAAAGAATTGCTGTATGGCCACCCCCTCACAGAGATCAAATCTGTGGGTACTGAGGGCTGGAAGCCAGAAGACTTGGGATTAGTTACAAAGCAGCAGGACAGAACTTTCCAGGGCAATGGAAATGTTATGTTTCTTGACTGAGGTGTTGGTTTATGACTCAGTTTTCCAAATCACCAAACTGTTCACTTAAAACAGGTGACAATCACACTGGGTGCATGCGTGTGTGATCCCGGGAGCAGAATGGAGGAGAGATATGGCATGGCCACATTCTCTCTCAGGCAGGCACACCCCCCCCCCAACATGTGTGCTTTAAAACCTCTTTTAAAAAAAGGAAAAAGAGGGATCAGCAGTTAGTGTAATGGCTATGTTGCTAGACTCCCATGTAGCTGACCACAGTTCGAGACCCGGACCGGGTGGCTTAAACTCACGCCAGGCACATGTACATGTGTGCCCAAGAGTCCGAGAGGAAAATGGAGGAGAAGGGATTGTGGCGTGGCCATTCCCACTGAGGGGGTGATTTCTCGCTTTCTGTCTCTCTCTCGCTGTCTTTCTGGCGAGCTCACGCACCCTATAGCAAAACCCTCTCAAACAACAACAAAAAAAAGGATTTTGGTCACGCACGCACACCTGCTCAGAGTGTTTTAAGTCACTGAGTCTGAAACTCGAACTGTGATTGACTATGTGGGAGTCCAGTGATGTAGCCATTAAGCCATCTGGTCCTAACAAACTTTTATAATGATACAGAGCAAAAAAGAGAGAGAGAAATGTAATTTATATTTTATTTAGGATTCTCGAGAACCTTGAGGTGCTACATAACTAGTACTGGCTTATGGTTCAGGGACTATGCCAGGGACAATAAGTATTCCGTGGTTGAATATCCCTACGCAGAGAGAGACCTACACAATTCTGCATTTTACATTCGTTCATTAGCAAGTGGGTACACTAACAAATTGAGAGATATACGAGAGTGCGGGTTGTCTAGGCTGGCAGCTAGGAGGTCATGACTCGGGTCTAGACACTGGAGAGCCGAGTGGACGCCAAGGCAAACTCAAGGCAGATAGAGCGTGGAGTGGTGAGACGGCGAGTACCGACAGCTGGGCAGGAACTAGTGTCTGTTGTTATGGGCTCGAATCTGGTCTGCGAGGATGGCTGTTGGGCAAGCCAGGCAGTGACTCGGGACTGCAGCAGTTGTCAGTGCAAATCGAGCAGCAACTCAGGGCGACGAGGAGTGGATTGGGCAGCGACTTGGGGCTGCGAAGAGCGAGGGTCCCGACTTTGGTAGGAGCAGCTCTCGAAGTGCTCGACCGGCAGTGAGTGTCCATTCCAATGAGTGTTCTGAAAGGCCTTGGTTTTATGGGCCATTTTGACTGTGTGTCTGTGTTTATCTTAGTCCGTGTCAGCACATCATATCTTAGGCTGACGGTTTGACAGATGTCTATCTCAAGCTGGTGACGAGGAGATATATTTCCTAATATATTTTTGGCCAGCATCTTGCAAGCAGTACAAAATGGAGTAACATATGTCAAGCAATACAAAATGGAGTAACAGATGCTAAGTAGCCCAAAATGGATTAACGGAGGTCAAACAAAGAATCATAACAAAACAGGTATCTGGTGTATATTTAAGCCAACCTGTTGATCCAAACTTGCAGTTAGTCATGTGACTTCCAGCCCTGCCGTTCACTTGTGTTATTGCAGTGCCACAGCAACTGGGCTCAGATTAAGACATTTTTGACAACATTTCTTCTGTAGTTTGTGTTGAATCCCATCAGGAGGTGCATGATGTCAGTTGTCTATACGCAGTAAAAATGTTCATTAAGGTAATAGCCCTCAGAACTCTCCATATAATATTCTCTTTTTAATTAACAGGAAATCTGTAGAGTGTTATTTTGCTACGATATGACTATCTTGTTCCCAATAACCTCTCCCCTAAAATTTTTTAGCTTCCATTAATTACTGTTTCCTGACTTTTTTTTTATTTTTAAAATTCATTTTCTGACTCAATAATTTAATTAGGGGTTTCAAAATGATGGTTTCTTATCATTCACTCTAGGCTTATTAGCCAGCATTCCTCTCTTAAGATGAGCTTTTCCTCATCTGTAGGGTATGAACTAGATTTCCTCCAAAAAGGCAAGGTAAGGGGCCAGGTGGTGCCACAGACCCACAATGGAAAAGTCCTAGGTTTGCATCCCATGGCCTTCTTGGGCAATGGCCTGTCTTAAGCTAAACTGTCTGAGCATTGGTGTGGATTGCCCCATGAAAACCCTGTTGGGGGTGGTGCTTGTCTGTCTCTGTTTCTCTCATGGAATAAATAAACCTGAAAAATGAAAAGGCAGGGTAAATGCCTAATTTTTTCTCCTTAAATATCAGTTTTCAGTGTAAGAAGTTGATATATCCAATGGTGACAAAATAGTTTTTACTTTTTTTCTGAGTACCACTTGATGCAATTTTTTTTTTGAATTTAGTGTTCTACATTTTGATTAGTCATTTTCTTTTTGATGCTCAAATTTTCTCCAGTTTAGTCAGTGAGAGTCTTTTTTTTTTTTTTCTTTTGGAGAGGTTTTCGCTATAGGGCGTGTGCGCTCGCCAGACAGAGAGAGACATAGAGGCAGAAAGCGAGAAATCACCCCCCAGGGGGGATGATCACACCACAATCCCTTCTCCTCCATTCTCCTCTCAGGATCTTGGGCACGCACGGACACGCACCCGGCGTGAGTTTTAAGCCATTGGGTCCGGGACACGAACCGCAGTCAACTATGTGGGAGTCCAGCGACATAGCCATTACGTTAACTGCTGGTTCCCAGTCAGTGAGAGTCCTTTCAGGTTGGTTCCCATGTCCTTTAAACATGCCTCCATTAGTCTTTTTTTTTTTTGTGAGAGATATTTTTGCTTTCAAGTGTATGTGCTCACCAGAGAGACAGAAAGTCGTCTCCTCTATTCTCCTGGGATTCTGGGTTTGCCTGCACATGTGCTGGCATGAGTTTCAGGCCACTGGGTCTGAGACTTAAACCGCTATTGGCCACATGGAAGTCCAGCACCTTTACCACTATGCCACCTGCTGCCTCCAACCTCCATTAGTCTTTGAGTACTTCCTTAGATTCTGGCACAAGGTTCCCAGGTTCACTGTACATTTTGCTTACTCCACCCCTAGAACCACCCATTTCCATTGATTCCTGGTTTCATTTAATAGAGAGTGGTAATTAGAAACCATCTAATCTGAATGATGGGTGTTAGAACCAAAATCTAATAGTACTATGTTCCTGTCTGTGAGCTGCAAAACATTAGTGTGGTGACCAGCTGTCCTGATTTTCCTGGGACATGAGGCTCCCTGGACATGACAGTCCTGGGAGTGCCTCTGCAAACTGTGATAAATTGGTTACCTTAAACTGATCATGTTGTTCATACATAGTAAAGGTTAGGAATGAACAGTGGAAATTGGGATTGTGACATGGGGACCGGTGGTAACTAATGTAATTATAAATTCCCAGGAGATTTAAGGGTTTTTATTAAATGATCTCTTCCAGCTGTAAAATGTCTTAAGTCTATGGCAGTAGATGGCAAGCTCAACTGCACATTAGTATCATCTGCAGAGGAACTCAAATACTTGATGCCCGGAGTGGCCTCAGACATTCCAATTTAGTTGGTTTAGGAGGGGCTCAGGCATCATTTTAAATGACCCTCCCTCCTGTTAAGTAATTGTAATTGCAGTCAAAGTTGAGAACCAGTGGTCTAGGTTGGGATTTACCTGTCAAAGTGTGACCCCCCTGGATCACCAACTTTGGCATCAGCTGGAAACTCATTAGAAAGGCAGTCTTTAAGGCTCCACCCCAACTGAATCAGAAATACTGGAGCTGGGACCCAGCCATTTGTTTTTTTTAACATGACTGACGAGGGATTCTGATGCATACCCAAACTGAGAACCACTGGTTTAGGGTGACTGTTCTCTCAGCTTTGGTGCATGACCATTTGGAGACTCCCCCTCCTCCTTTTTAAAAGTTTTGTTTTCTTTCTTTTATGAGAAAAAGAGACAGAGAGCACCGTAGGCAGTCTTGTGAAGCTCAATCCCTGTTGACGAGCACTCTAGCCAATTAGGATCTTGGGTGCATGCACCTGGTATGTTTCAGATTGACCCAAGATCTAAACCCAGAGTTGGTCATGTGACTTCCCAGTACTGCAGATCAGTATACTACCACTGAGGCTGGGCTTTAGGGACCTTTTGAAACATAGGTTCCCGGTGTCTTCCCGTTAGAGGCTCTGATTTAATTCGTTTTGGTTATGGGCCAGGCATCACTATTTTAAAACTTCCCAGATGGCTCTGATGTGTAGAAGACGATAGTCACTGTCTAGAGTTTTTGTCTCCAAGCCCAGTGTTGGGCATGATGAATAAAGTGCACATTGCACCTGAAATTTAAAAAGTTGAGTAATACATGGGCCAAACAGCTTATGTTTCTGCTTCCTCTAGAGTGACAGATGTCCTGAGTACCAGTTTGCAATCCTTTGCAAAGGCTTTCATCCATTAAAGGAATTTATTTTCCTGGGACCAGCAGATGGCATAATGGTTATGTCGTTGTACTCCCATGTAGTCGACTGTGGTTTGAGTCCTGGACCTGGTGCCTTAAAACTCATTCCAGGCACATGTGTGTGGATGCCCAAGAGAAGAATGGAGAAGGGATTGTGGTGTGACCATCCCCCTTGTTGATGATTTCTCGCTTTTTGTCTCTCCAATGAGCATGCATGCCCTATAGCAAGAAGCTCTCTTAAAAAAAATTCTTTTCACATTTGTTTTGTAATTTTGTTAGGTGTGTTGGAATGTGGGGCTTACATACCATCAGTTGCTGATTATCCTAGCCAAACCATAAAATTAACCCTCACACATGGAAGAGAGAAGAAAGCTGACTCTGTGGCCTGGTGGTTAAGGCAGCCAGGTTCCACATGACTGACTGCATTTTGAGTCCTGGACCTGACATCTTGAGAAATGCACCAGACACATGTACATGCATGCCCAAAATCCAGAAAGGGGGGAGGGATGGAGGAAAAGCTGTAATATTTGACTATAACAAAGACACTACAGTATGACTATTCTCCATAGATGTTTTCTCATCTTCCATTCTGTACCTCTCTGGTGAGCACATTTGCCTTCTAACAGAACAAAACAGGGACCAGCAGTTAGCGTAATGGCTATGTTGCTGGACTCCCACGTAGTCGACCGTGGTTCACGTCCCAGACCCGGTGGCTTAAAACTCACGCTGGGTGCGTGTGCGTGCATGCCTAGGATCCCGAGAGGACAATAGAGGAGAAAGGATTGCAGTGTGGCCATCCCCCCCGGCGTGTGATTTCTAGCTTTCTGTCTCTCTGTCTCTCTCTGTCTATCTGGTGAGCGCATGCGCCCTATAGCAAAAACCTCTAAAAAATAAAAAATTAAATTCGGGTGTTTGTTTTAAGGGTTCATCTTTAGCTTGCTTCCTACCTGTCCAACAGAACTGGCTTCTCATTAAACTCTTAGAGTCACTAAACCACTGAGTATCAATTTTCCCATGGCCCTTATCTCTGGTTTGGAGTTTGACTTACTGCAGAGGTTCCCAGTCTTGGCTGCACACTGGAATGCCCTAGGGAACTTTAAAAAAAGCCTTGTTCTGGGGCCAACAGGTGGTGTATTGGTTAAGGTGTTGGCCTACCACGTGCTTGATCTCAGTTTGAGTCCTGGGCCTGGCGACTTGAAACTCCTGCCGAGTGTATGTGTGTGTGCCCAAAATCTTAAGAGGAAAATGGAAGAGAAGAGATTGCAGTGTGGCTATACCCCAAGGGGTATGATTTTTCACTTTCTGTCTGTCTGTCTGTCTGTCTGTCTGTCTCTCTCTCTCTATGCTCTCTCTATGTCTCTCCTGGTGAGTACACATGCCCCATAGTAAAAATCTCTCCAAAACAAACCTAACCAAAGAAAACCTAGTTCCTGGAGATTGAGCCTTACACCTGGCTAGTCTAATTTAATCAGTCTGGGGTGTGGCCCAAGTGCTTGTATTTTTAAAAACATCCCCAAGGTGATTCTAATGTGTAGCCAGGGTTGTGATCCTCTGATTAGAGGCTGTGGTTCCCAAACTTGTCTGCATACTAAAATCCCTCAGGGATCTTTTCAAACTTCAAAGCCCAGACCATACTTAGGGACCTGCAGTTAGCATAATGGCTGTGTTGCTGGATTCCCATGTAGTCGACGGCAGTTCAAGTCCCGGACCTGGTGGCTTAAAACTCACGCCGGGCGTGTGTGCGTGCGTGCCCAAGATGCCGAGAGGAGAATGGAGGAGAAGGGATTGCGGCGTGGCCATCCCCCCTGGGAGGTGATTTCTCGCTTTCTGTCTCTATGTCTCTCTCTGCCTGTCTGGCGACCGCACGTGCCCTATAGCGAAAACCTCTCAAAAAAAAAAAAAAGGAAAAGAAAAGTCTAGACCATACTCAGACCAATTAAATCATCACACATTCTGAGGGTGGAAACAAACATTGGTAATTTTAAAGTTTCCTAGTGATTCCAATGTAAAATCAGCATTGAGAACTTTAGGGTTAGGGTATTTGATCATGTCTTTTGATTATTTGGGGGCTGGAAGGAAGAAGAGAATGATTATCATGTGCTGAGATTTTAAGTCTTCCAACCCTTCATCTTCAAAATCTCATTGCCAACTTATACTTTTTATAAGTACTATATTTCAAAATGGCATACTCATAAAATAGAGTCATGAAACAGTTGAAATTTCCTTAGTGCTCACCCATTATTACAAGTGCAAAAGGACAGTTGAAATGGAATATAGCTATTATGTCTAATACTCAAAATTTTTCATCAGCTGCTTCTGTTCCATAAATATATGCATTTTTCACATTATATGTCTCATTGTGCCTCCTCAGTGGAGGTAGAGTGGGGTGGCAGTGCCCATATCTGGCCCAGAGCCATACAGTGGTGGAACGTGTAACTATCTTCAAATCCATTCATAATCATTAGGGTTCCTCAGGGTACCTTGAAGGGAGAGGTCTTTGCTCTGAAGACCTCAAAAAGAATGTAAGTATTTCAAGGTACTGGTAATCACTATTTGCATTTACTGAATACTTTGGCTTGTAACCAAGCCAAGGAATATCTGAGAAGAGGTTATATCATGCTGAGCTGTTTAATAGTCTGTTTCCAACTAGACTGTAAGGTTTGAGAGGCTAAGACTATGTCTTGATCACTGCTGTATCTAACACCTTGGACAGTACCTGAAATGTTATGTATCCTCAAAGAAGCAATATAGCATACTGGTCAAAAGAGGCAACTTTGGAATCAGGCCAACCTGGGCTTGAATCTTGGCTCCATCTCTTACATGCTGTGTAACCTTAGGCAAGCTACTTAACCTTCCCAACCCTCTTCCAACCTTCTTCATCCCTCTCCCTGTAAAATAAGGGTAATAAATGGTCATAAGGATTGTTGTGACTGATTCAGTGAAACAGAATATGTAAGGCACTTTGCAAATTGCCTGGCGCATAGCTAACATAAATGAAATGGGAGTCATTCTTACTAATCCCATTATTTGTTGAATGAGTAAGTGGGTGTCATGGCCTGCTTTTCTTTCTCACTCTTGAGGTTAACTAGCAAAAATGACCTAATCAATTTGCTTTCTGTAAGCTTTCAATCCTCAATTTCAGGCAAACAAAACCCAAACACATTGGAAAGAGTCCTTTCCCTGTCGGTGTGGGCGTTTCTCAGCATTTTTGTTATAGTCAAATATTACAGCTTCTAGTAAAAAGTTTAAATACAGTTTGAAGAAAAATGAGGCATAGAAAACAGACATGGAAGGCCATCCCTCTCATTTTGTCACCTTCATAATATTGGTTGCTAAAAATAACCCACTTGTCAAATCCCTTTGTAGAACTGTGAGAAGTGCTCATATAAGACATGTTTTCTGAAAATAACCATGAGGAGGTGTCATGGATTGAGGGTTTTGGTACAGAAGTGATGGAGTTGCCTTTCAGGTAGAATAACTCGGGATCATAAATTTCTCTGAGCACATACCACCTTGCCTTTCTGACCTCTTAAGAGTAAACTTGTTTCTAAGGGTGAGTTTTTTGTTTTAAGCTAAACATACTATAAATGTAGTGTGGGATCCTGGATTAGATCTTGGACAGGAAAAGGACATTAGTGGAAAAGCTGGTGGAATCTGAATGAAATCTATAGTTTCGTAAGTAGTATTGTGCTAATGTTAGTGGTCATTTTGGTCAATGTACCAGAGATAGGTAAGATGCCATTAGAGGAAATGAGGTGAAAGGTATACATGAACCCTCTGGTCTATACAACTCTTCACTAAGTCTGAAATTATTTCAAAATGCAAAGTTAAAGTAAACATAGTCTTTTAAATGATAAACATACTAATTGAAAGCTAATTCTAAGAAAAAAGCACATCTCATTAGGTGTTGAGGGACAGGCTTCAGGGAGAGAATTTTACCCATCCTAAGTTTATTGATTTATTTCTTCCAGGAGCACATGCACAAGAAACACACAGCACAATACCCCCAACAAGTTCTTTTTTTTGAAGAGTTTTTTGCTATAGGGCGCGTGCGCTCGCCAGACAGACAGAGAGAGTCAGAAAGTGAGAAATCACCCCCCAGGGGGGATGGCCATGCCGCAATCCCTTCTCCTCCATTCTCCTCTCAGGATCTTGGACACGCACGCACATGCGCCCAGCGTGAGTTTAAGCCACTGGGTCCGGGACGTGAACTGCGGTCGACTACGAGGGAGTCCAGCAACATAGTCATTATGCTAACTGCTGGTCCCAATACCCCCAACAAGTTCTTGACACCACAATTCATCTCTAGATGTAGCCCACCTTGATGATGGCATGTATGTGCCTAGTGTACTCAGGGAGGTCTCCAGACATGAACTAGCAATGTTCCCACATGTGTCAGCCTCAAGGAGCATCATCCAGTTGTGCCACCATCACAAAAAAAGTGAGAAAGCAAACTGCCAGGTCCAGGAATTGAACAGCTGTCAGCCCTGTGGGAATCCAGTGCCTTAACTCCCATGCCACCTGCTGGCCCAATAATATATTTTCTTAAACTACCATCTTAGAGTTTTTTGGTCAGCTTTTGGGGTTCAGAAGGAATTTCTCACTGTAGTGCTAAATGTGAAATGGTAATTCTGTTTGAGTAGGTGCCCTGAATATAAGGAGAGGACTGTGAAGAGGAACTTTAAAGCACCAGCCCCCTTAGCATTAAGTTCTCTAGTCCCAGAGTCAAATTATTTGTGGAGTTAACTCCTGTGCCAGCTAAAAGGCAAATGTCTCTGTAACCTAATATGATCCTGACAATTTTCTTCCTTTTTTTTGGAGAGGTTTTTGCTATAGGGCATGTGTGCTCACCAGAAAGAGAGAGACAGAGAGACAGAAAGCGAGAAATCACCCCCCAGGGGGGATGGCCACGCCGCAATCCCTTCTCCTCCATTTTCCTCTTGGGATCTTGGGCATCCACGCACACGTGCGTGGTGTGAGTTATAAGCCACCAGGTCCAGGACTTGAACTGTGGTCAACTACATGGGAGTCCAGCGACATAGCCAGCACGCCATCTGCTGATCCCGATCATAACAATTTTCTAAAACATAAAAATGTATTAAAAACGTAGGCTGGCCCTGTAACCCAGTGGATAAGTGCTATGAAGAGGAAGCCAGATCCCACATGGCTGACCAGGGTTCAGATCCCAATCCCCATGTATGCCAAGATCCTGATGGGATGCAGAATTGGAGGAGAAAGGATTGTGGTGTGACCAGGCTTCACTGTGTGTGCAGGGGGATACTCTCATGCTCTCTTTCTCTTTATTTTTCTTCTCATGTATACATCCTTTTTTTTTTTTTTTTAAGAGGTTTTTGCTATAGGGCACATGTGCTCGCCAGACAGACAGAGAGAGACAGAGAGATAGAAAGCGCGAAATCACCCCCCAGGGGGGATGGCCACGCCGCAATCCCTTCTCCTCCATTCTCCTCTTGGGATCTTGGGCACGCATGCACACGCACCTGGTGTGAGTTTAAGCCACTGGGTCCGGGACTTGAACTGCGGTTGACTACGTGGGAGTCCAGCGACATAGCCATTACGCTAACTGCCGGTCCCTCATGTATACATCCTTATGACTTAAAAATAATGTTGGGAGAGGGGATGTGTAATATAAAAGAATTGTGGCACTCCTCATTTTAAAAAATTCTTTAGAGGTGTACTTTTATATGTAGGCTTTACACAGTTGTGATCAACATGTGTACCTGCTCTTTCCCATGCGGTGTTTTTACTTAACATTATTTCACATTCTGGTTTCCACCCACACAGTGCACATAATTACTGTCTTTAATGGCTGCTCAGCATTCCATTGTGTCAAATAGCATCCCAGTTCTTAGGACTGGGCTCATTTTTCTTAGCAGACCTAAAGGCCTTCTGTCTCTTAGCACCAGAAGTCTATTTTAGTTCCTGGAAGTGGCGACTAGCATGAGCGTGGGATGGTGTGGGATTCCTGAGTCATCAGCATACAGCACAGTCTGGATGCTTTGTTAACATTGCTCTACCCACTGCCAACAGCAGAGCCTCCCTGGGCTCCCTAGGCCTGAACCAGACACGTTTTGAGTATTGGGGTAGAAGTCCAAGTTCCTTGACTCCCAGGCCCCGAGCTATCATTATCTAGTTGCTGACAACAGCAAGTATCTGCTGCTTTCTGTCTCACCTGGGGTGACAATGCCACCTGTGTTTCCCTGAGCTGGAAATGAGAGGACAGGCAAGGGGAGTGGGAATATAGATTATTGCAGCTGAAGGAATAAGGCACAGGTCAGGTGCCATGACTGTAGTTCTTATAGGCATACCTGTGAAAATGAAGTGGGATAGGAAGATGATTTCAAGACCTGAAAAGTTGGGTGACAGCTCTTTATTTGTACCCCTTCCTCTCAGGAATACAAGTTTTGGCCTTTCAATAAAGGGTTTATTGATTTGAGTAGCAAAGCAGTGAATCCAGGCTTGACCCTTATTTCAGCCATAGTGAGTGGCATCTTTGGTTTTCTTATTGCCAGGGGGAACATGTGCTAGCCAGAGAGAGAGAGAGAGAAGCAGAGGAGAGGGAGAGGGAGAAAACACCCTCATTGGGATGTGGTCATGATGCTCTTTTCTTCTATCTGTCGATCTTGTCAGGATTTGGGGATGCATGCACACGTGTCCAGTGTGTTTTTCAAGCCACTGGGGCTGAAATTGGAACTGTGGTTGGCCATGTGGGATCTGGCTCCCATAACCACTAGGACACTGGGCCGGCCCAGCATCTTATGGCTCAGAATACTAGTTAGCAATATTCTCTCCCAAGAGTGATGTCTTTGGTGCACTGGATTATTGTTTTCCCAGTAGTCTTAAAAATGAGCAATTTGAAGACTGGGAGGAAAGAATGATATTTACAACACAACTGATATGACCCAGACACCTGACTCTCTGGAGACTTTATAGCAAGGTCAACTACCTTTGGTTTCCGTGCTCCAACCCTAAATGATCAGTTCTTAACTATCACTTTATGCTAAATATTTGACCCATGTTCTACATACATAAGCCATCTTGCCAACAGGATACTGCCAGTGGTGGGTAGAAACAACCTGAGAACGAAGAGTAGGGGCTGGGGTGCAGAAGTTGAAAACCTTAAACATTCAAGTACCCAAAATCATGTGGCTAAAATGCATCAGCTGACATTGAATTAAGTGCTTATGTCATATAGAATCCATGAGGTTAATAAAATTCTGGGACGGGGCCAGCCAGGTGGCATGGAGGTTAAAGCAGCTGAATCTCACATGGCCAACTTCATGGTTCAAGTCCTAGACCTGGTGGCTTGAAAAACATGCCAGGAGCATTTGTGTGCATGCCCCAAGATCCCTAGAGGAGAATCCCTAGACGGATTGTGGTGTGGCCACTCCACCAGGGGGTTGATTTCTCTCTTTCTCTCTCTCCAGTGTGCATGTGTGCCCTATGGTAAAAACTAAAGCAAAACAAAAATAAAAGAAATAAAATTCATGTCAGGAGGCCAAGGCATTGACAACTAAAGAAGAGAAATCCTGAACTAGCCCATGGTGTGGTGGCTAAGGCAGTTGGATCTCACACAGCTAAGAGCTAGGTTCTGGACCCAGACCTGGCAGCTTGGAAAACATGCTGAGCACATATGTGTGCATTCCCAAGATCCTAAGAAGAGAAATGGAGGAGAAAACACCCCCATTGGGGTGTGGTCATGATACTCTTCTCTTCTGTCTATCTTGTCAGGATTTGGGGAATGCATGCAGGGATTGCAGTATAGCCATGTCTCATGGGGGTTGCTTTCTCTGTCTTTGTCTCTATGTTTCTTTCCCCTGCAAGAGCACATGCCTTCTAGCAAAATTAAAAAAAAAAAAAAGAAGAGAAACCTCAGTGCAAACACTAGGCTTTAAGAAAGTTTGCCTTCTTGGAGCTAAACCATAGCTTATTGGTAAAATACAATGCTCTGCAAGGTTGACCTGCATGGGAGGGTTCCATGTTTGCATCCCCAAGACCTCTTTGAGTACCCCAGGCAAGTGCCCATGATCTGGGGCTGGCTGAAGCTGGGGGTGAATCATGGTGTCAAGACCCTGTTAGGGGTACTGTCTTTCTCTCTGTCTCTTTCTCATGGAAGAAAGGCGAGAAAGAAGGAGAGAAGGGAAGAGAGAAAGAAGAAATGAATATTTTTAAAAGGAAGAAAGTTTGCCCTCTGGGCTCAAGAAACTATCCTTATCATAGTCCCTCGGTTGTCATGCTGAGATACAGGTTTATAAATTTTTTCTGGCAGATTTAGGTTTCATGAAGATGAGAATATAGGAGTTAGTGGTTGTAATTACTAGGTTCCCTGTGGTCTAACTCTGTAGTTCATGTACTAGACTTGACTGCTTGAAGGACGTGCCAGGTACTTCTACATATGTGCCTAAAGTCCTAAGCGGGCAATGGAGCAAGAGGGTATTGTGGTGTGGCCATCCCCCCCTGGGGGAGATGTTTGAGAGTACATGCCCTATAAACAAAAACATAAAAAAAAGAGAGAGAAAGAGAAATAACTTTATTCATACACATTAGGAGGATCCAGGATCCACAGCATTCAAGGAACTTAAATGTAATGTATCCTATCAACCCAAGTATACCAAGTACAAAAAATATTCATATAATGTTCTTTACACGTAGATGTCCTACTTTACCAGCTTCTATGAAAAAAATAAATAACAAAAGTTCAATTTATTCACTAGTATTAAGAACTGACTTTGTGCCTGGCTTAAAACCTCCCTCACACATAAGTCTGTCCCAGATGAATATTAAGAAGTCAGTAAAATATACTGCCCTGCCCTGATGGAAGAAGCTCCTGGGGCACGAAAAGAGTTCTTTAAAATATTCCTAAATAGGTTCCCTTCCTACTATGGTCTCTCCTAGAAAACAACAGGGCCTCCTTTCTGAAACCCTCTCCGCTACGTGAGGGGGGGGGGGGGGGGGGGGGGCTTGGGCAAGTGATGGCGGTGGATCTATCTTCTGGTGATGACTGTGGGTGGTAATGGTGACCAATCCTGTGTCATACCAAATAGTTCCCCCTTGTAGGCATCTCTGCCCTCATGGCAGGACACTGGGCCGGCCCAGCATCTTATGGCTCAGAATACTAGTTAGCAATATTCTCTCCCAAGAGTGATGTCTTTGGTGCACTGGATTATTGTTTTCCCAGTAGTCTTAAAAATGAGCAATTTGAAGACTGGGAGGAAAGAATGATATTTACAACACAACTGATATGACCCAGACACCTGACTCTCTGGAGACTTTATAGCAAGGTCAACTACCTTTGGTTTCCGTGCTCCAACCCTAAATGATCAGTTCTTAACTATCACTTTATGCTAAATATTTGACCCATGTTCTACATACATAAGCCATCTTGCCAACAGGATACTGCCAGTGGTGGGTAGAAACAACCTGTGAACGAAGAGTAGGGGCTGGGGTGCAGAAGTTGAAAACCTTAAACATTCAAGTACCCAAAATCATGTGGGACTTGTTTAATGGTGGGCCAGCATCATATACTTGAAGTGACTCTGACAGGAGGTAGACTTTAAAAGTCTTGGAAGGGGCCAGCCAGGTGGCATGGAGGTTAAAGCAGCTGAATCTCACATGGCCAACTTCATGGTTCAAGTCCTAGACCTGGTGGCTTGAAAAACATGCCAGGAGCATTTGTGTGCATGCCCCAAGATCCCTAGAGGAGAATCCCTAGACGGATTGTGGTGTGGCCACTCCACCAGGGGGTTGATTTCTCTCTTTCTCTCTCTCCAGTGTGCATGTGTGCCCTATGGTAAAAACTAAAGCAAAACAAAAATAAAAGAAATAAAATTCATGTCAGGAGGCCAAGGCATTGACAACTAAAGAAGAGAAATCCTGAACTAGCCCATGGTGTGGTGGCTAAGGCAGTTGGATCTCACACAGCTAAGAGCTAGGTTCTGGACCCAGACCTGGCAGCTTGGAAAACATGCTGAGCACATATGTGTGCATTCCCAAGATCCTAAGAAGAGAAATGGAGGAGAAAACACCCCCATTGGGGTGTGGTCATGATACTCTTCTCTTCTGTCTATCTTGTCAGGATTTGGGGAATGCATGCAGGGATTGCAGTATAGCCATGTCTCATGGGGGTTGCTTTCTCTGTCTTTGTCTCTATGTTTCTTTCCCCTGCAAGAGCACATGCCTTCTAGCAAAATTAAAAAAAAAAAAAAGAAGAGAAACCTCAGTGCAAACACTAGGCTTTAAGAAAGTTTGCCTTCTTGGAGCTAAACCATAGCTTATTGGTAAAATACAATGCTCTGCAAGGTTGACCTGCATGGGAGGGTTCCATGTTTGCATCCCCAAGACCTCTTTGAGTACCCCAGGCAAGTGCCCATGATCTGGGGCTGGCTGAAGCTGGGGGTGAATCATGGTGTCAAGACCCTGTTAGGGGTACTGTCTTTCTCTCTGTCTCTTTCTCATGGAAGAAAGGCGAGAAAGAAGGAGAGAAGGGAAGAGAGAAAGAAGAAATGAATATTTTTAAAAGGAAGAAAGTTTGCCCTCTGGGCTCAAGAAACTATCCTTATCATAGTCCCTCGGTTGTCATGCTGAGATACAGGTTTATAAAACTTTTCTGGCAGATTTAGGTTTCATGAAGATGAGAATATAGGAGTTAGTGGTTGTAATTACTAGGTTCCCTGTGGTCTAACTCTGTAGTTCATGTACTAGACTTGACTGCTTGAAGGACGTGCCAGGTACTTCTACATATGTGCCTAAAGTCCTAAGCGGGCAATGGAGCAAGAGGGTATTGTGGTGTGGCCATCCCCCCCTGGGGGAGATGTTTGAGAGTACATGCCCTATAAACAAAAACATAAAAAAAAGAGAGAGAAAGAGAAATAACTTTATTCATACACATTAGGAGGATCCAGGATCCACAGCATTCAAGGAACTTAAATGTAATGTATCCTATCAACCCAAGTATACCAAGTACAAAAAATATTCATATAATGTTCTTTACACGTAGATGTCCTACTTTACCAGCTTCTATGAAAAAAATAAATAACAAAAGTTCAATTTATTCACTAGTATTAAGAACTGACTTTGTGCCTGGCTTAAAACCTCCCTCACACATAAGTCTGTCCCAGATGAATATTAAGAAGTCAGTAAAATATACTGCCCTGCCCTGATGGAAGAAGCTCCTGGGGCACGAAAAGAGTTCTTTAAAATATTCCTAAATAGGTTCCCTTCCTACTATGGTCTCTCCTAGAAAACAACAGGGCCTCCTTTCTGAAACCCTCCCGCTACGTGAGGGGGGGGGGGGGGGGGGGGGGCTTGGGCAAGTGATGGCGGTGGATCTATCTTCTGGTGATGACTGTGGGTGGTAATGGTGACCAATCCTGTGTCATACCAAATAGTTCCCCCTTGTAGGCATCTCTGCCCTCATGGCTTAGGTAGGGCAGAATCAGAGGTGGACCTCTGCTGTCTTGACGGCTGTGCTACAGCCCAGTGTAGGAGGATGGCAGGGCTTCGGCCTCTAAAGCCTGGTGGCCTGAAGGACTGAATACTGTAAGCTTGGATGTTCTGAGTTTCCCAGGCCTCAGGAGCCTTGCAGTGACTGAGGGCTGCCAAACAGATTTAGGAAGTGGAAATGAGTCAAGGGGAGGGGCAATCTAAGAGGTTCACTTAGAATAAGAGCCACCAGGGCTCCCCAGCTGTGGGAGGAGGAGGATATTTGAGCAGGAAGGATGGAGATGCATTTGGTGGACAGAAACAGAAGAGGTGGTATGGAACAAGGCAAGGACAGAATTAGGGTCCCTTCCTTGGGAGACGAGGAGGCAACTTGACTTCTGCTTTTCCAAGTTTCTATCAATAAATGATAGCCCAAAGGTAAAGCCCAGATACCTTTCCTATTACGATCTAAAAAAGGTAAACAGCCAACAGTATAAAAAGAAGATTCTCACAATGTCAGCTCTGTTTTCTTCTCTTAGAAACAGATTCAAACAAAAATAATAATCTTACTGCTCCAAATACTGGTTTTCTAGGATAGATGACTGATATGTTAGGGAGCTGAAAATCTTAGAAGGGGGAATAATGGAGGTGGGGAATGTCAGGGCCAAGAAGGCTATGAGGAAGATGGTGAGTGGTCTTAGCTCCACAGGGTCAGGGAGCGGAGGGAGTGAGGGGTGCTCACCGCTGCCCTAGTCATCTCTGCCTCCCTTTGCTCTGGGGCCATCCCTGCAGTGTCTTAAAGGAGGCTAGGGCCTGTCCATAGAGTCAAATCTCCACCCACTGCTGGGCATGTTTTATCATATGCTGTAAACAGGGTATTTCTTAAGTAAACATTTAATATATTCCTCAAAAAGGAGTCATGGGTGCACACCACATGGGAGGGAAAAAGGCACTCCGGTTCTCCTGCCTCAATACCTCTGGGACAAGAGGAGGCCAAAGCTGCAATTTTAGTCCCTAGTGCCCAGAAGGGGGTTAGATGGAACTAGTTTTGAGTGAACAGACTGTAGAATCCTGGCTAGAGGTAAAAGGTGGGGGATCTGGTGGGGAGGAGAAAGAGCGTGCATCTGTCTGAAGCACAGTTTTTCTATCCTGGGCCGAGGCTGCTGGTGGGTACTCTGGAGGCCAGCAGGGAGGCGTGTGCCTGGCTACAGCCCTCAGGAAGGGGGTAAGAGGATTATTCTTCAATGACTACTAGGGGTGAGAGAAAGAGTGAGAGTGCAGGTGACACATAGACACAACACCAGGAGGAAGAAGCCACACACCCCAGCTGGTCGGGAAGGACAGTGGAATAAGACTATGATCTGTCCTTTGGATTCTTCTCACTGACAGGAAACCAAGCCCAAGCCCAAGGGCTCAGGCCAAGAACTTTGCTTCAACAGGCTATCGTTTTCCTTATCCACAAATTCAAGGAGAAGAGACTGCAGTTTTGGGGTTTGGAAATCCCTAGAACTGAGACAGGTCTAACAAACATGATGACACTGAGAATGATGCCCCAGAGCTGCTGGCCAGCCTGAGACTGAGTGAAGAGCCAGAAAGAAGGCAGCAACAATAAGCAGAAGCTGATCTGCCAGGGGGAAGGTGGGGGGTAGCTCGAAGACTCCAGGTAATACCTGGGTTGGTCTAAGGCAGCCCGCCCATCGCTGCGAAGCTGCATTTACTTAGGGCTGCCTTCTATCTAACTGGCTGGGTTCCTGGGGAGGACAGACAAGTAGAGACAGTGGGGTAGGGGAGGAGAAAAGTTGAGACAGACAGACACACTAGGGGCTGAAGAGCTGGCCCTTGTTTGGGCGAGGGAAGGACAAGGTCTTCTCCAGAACGCTTTATTTCCCTAGGCTTCCTCCATTCTCCCCAGCCTTCTCCCTCCTTCCTTCTTTCTCTGCAGCCTCCCTACCCCCAGCCCACCTGGGCTCCCTATATATCTGTCCCGCGAACCAGTCCTCTTTTGCCACCAGGCAAGCACTGATAGGCTGAGGCAGTGCCTACGCGTTCCAGAACAGGAACAATAACCAAATATGGGCTTGTTTATGTAGAGGTCTGGGTGCTCTCGGCGCCATGTTAGGGCGGGGGCGCTCTACAGACAAGTAGAGACAGTGGGGTAGGGGAGGAGAAAAGTTGAGACAGACAGACACACTAGGGGCTGAAGAGCTGGCCCTTGTTTGGGCGAGGGAAGGGGGCCCTGCCACCAAGCAGGAACCGTTGAGAGTCTTGGAAGATAAGGATGCATGGATACTGTCTACCCTTCTCAGGCTGCCCACAAAGACCCACAGGGGGTACTCTGATACTAGGAAAAAGCATCAAGGGGGAGCACTACTCCTCCAATTACTTAGAGTGAAGAGACTTGGGGAAGGGAGGAAAAAAGGTAGACAAAAAGTAACTTGTTAGCCTTGAACCCTCACTGGAGATTTGAGAGTATGGGCTGCAACTAGGAAGAGTTGGGTGAATTTGGGAATTGGTTTTCTCATTTGCTCCTGTACAGAGACATCACTGTCTCCAAGGGACAGGAGGGTGGAGGGGCTGAGAAGGAACTGCACTGTAATTAGAGAATGCTGCTGTTCCTGTCCTCCCAGAGCACACTTAGGAGAGGACACAGGCAGTCACAATGGAGTTTAGCCCAGGGATGGAAGGGCCTGGCTACCACCCATAGCCCTGTGGGTTCCTGCTAACAGGAGCCAACAGTCTCTCCATGAGGAGGAAGAAACCTTAGCACCGAAGGGCTTGAGAGAAGCTGAGAGGAAGTGAGCAAACCTAATTCCAAGTTTGGCTTGATGCGCTGGTCTCTCCCAAGGTCCAGGATCAAAGAATTGCTGCTTTCAGGAGGAAAGCCTGCCTTGGTCACATACCAAGTAAAATACTCTCCAACTATCTCCCCATCCTATGCTGGCTTAGGTAAAACAAACACAATCACAGAAGAATTCCTTTCCCTTCCTCTGAGGCCCTATCCTATTTGGCCATGATGGGGTAAAAAGCCTTTAGAGTAGACAAAGTCCAGTCCAGACTGAGGGACAAGGCAGGAACTTTCCCCTTCTTGTAGGAAGAAAGGACAACAGGGTTCACAGAAGCAGCCCTGGAGGAAAAAGGCCTCCCCTGGAGAGGCTGCAAGAGTGACATTAGAGAGCATAAGAATGGCTACACAGACACGCCAGGGGAAGCATTAATGTGGCAAGCCCACTGATGAGCTCCCCATAGTGCAAGGGATCTACCCAGTCTTGTCAGACCTTCCCTACTATTCCCACCTTTCCCATCAAACCCATTTACAACTAGACAAGCCCCTAACAGTAAGTGCCTGGGGGTGAGTGAGGGTTCTTAAGAACCATGGTTTGTGGAGATCCAGCAAGTGGTGTGGTGGTTAAGGTGCTGGACTCCCACATGGCCAGTTGGTTTGAGTCCTAGAGCTGGTGCTCGCTCTTTCTTTCACTCTTTCTGGTAAGCACTTGTCCCCCATAGCAAATTAAACAAAATAGTAATGATAATAAATACAATTAAATAAAATAATCCTTTATATATATATTGAGCTATGGTTTGCATTTCCCTTATGATGAGATTTGAATGTTTTTCATATGCTTTTGGGCCATTCGTATGTCTTTTGAGAGTTGTTTTTTCAGATTGTCCATAGTGAAGGGAAAAAAATGACATTGCTAATCATATATGTGTCTCAAAAAGACCACCTGACTAGAACAAAAATTGAAGGTACTAGCATAATGTAATGTTCTTTGTCAAAGATGATAAATATGGTAAATAGCCTTGATTTGATTATCACATACTGCATGCATGCTTTGAAAATCCATATTGTCATATTGTTCCCTACAGCTGTATAACAAACAGTTAAATGTAAGAAATTATATATAAAAAAGTACAATCTGTTGAATTTTAGGCTCCAGTGTGATAAAATTCCTCTTCATCTTAATTTGATCATTACACATTATATATAGGTATTGAAAGATCACACTGTGCCCTACAAATATGTACAATTACTATGTGTCAGTAATAACATTTAACAAATCCCTCAGTAGAGATATTGAGAATGATCGTTGGCAGAATCCTCCAGTGATCTGTATCTGGCAAATTGGAGAAAAGTAGGTGAGCCAAATAGACAATGCCCAGGGAGGATGTAGCATTTTAGGGCAGGATATAGCACTGGCTTTGGCACATTGAAAGTACAGATTGAAGGAGTAGCTTTGCCAGTGATCAGTTGTACCATCTTGGGTAAATCGGTTAACCTCTCTGGACCCCTGACTTTGTCCTCTGTATAACAACAGGTTTGGACTCGAGGTTCTGTAAGGCTCTTTCCATGACTAATAAGCTAAGCCTCAGAAAG
>NW_006203595.1:281998-307855 GCF_000334495.1 Tupaia belangeri chinensis | reverse complement strand
CTGCTGAAGACCCATAAGGTGCTCAGAAGTTTCCCGTGGGGATTCAAGAGTAACTGATGCAGACTTGGACAGTGTTGGATCTTCCAGATGGGGTTGTAAGACGGTTCTTCCTGTAGAGTTTCTATCTCTCAGCAACAATTATGGGTGGTTTGGTTTATACTGCTTGATGAGATGGTAGAGTATAGCACTAAGAATGTGGGTGGACTTGGACCTTAGCTTGAAAATCAGTCCTACCACCTCCTAGTGGGTGCCCTGAGACAAATTATTTAACTTCTCAACATCAGTTTCTGCCTCTGTAAGATGGTGATAAGAGAGCCAACTAAATAGCTTTGTAAGGATGAAAGACAGTAAGATATGTAAGTCACTTTGGGCCTGCTTGGTAAGGCATCATTAATGTGTTGCTCAGTGATTTTGGATCCATATGGGAAATCATGGATTCAGTTCTCCAATCCTGGCTGGCTGGGAAGGCTGAGGTAGGAGGGGCAGGGATTGCTGCATGGGACCCTATTGAGGATACCTGTCTCTCAATCACAAAAGAAGTAAACTTTTAAAGAGGTTTTTAAAATTAAAGCACTTGGCCCAGAACTTGGAAAAAATGGAAGAGCTCATTTAACCATGTCTTTTGCCACTGCTGGTGTGCTTATTGATGATGACAAAATTTTGACATGAATATAGTTGTGCTTCAGCATTTTTTCCTGGATGTAGCTTTCTCTTTCTGGGTGGGGTTGACAAAAGCATGAGCAGATCTTTCTGGCCTAAGGTAACTAGCTTTAGAGCCAGATCTGAATTAAACTCTCTGCTGCTTTTTACAGACTGTAAGATCTTGGGCAAATCCTTTTTACTTCTCTGTCCTTTAGATTCCTCATCTGTAAAATACAGTCAGGTATAGTGCCTATCCCCAAGGATGGTTCTAAGATAATGGATGTGGGGTCGGGCCCATAGCCACTAGTTAAGGGAACTGATTCTACAAGGCCAACTGCAGTTCAAATTCCAGCGCTGGCAGCTTGAAAAACATGCTAGGCATGTGTGTGTGCATGTGTGCACATGCGTGTGTGTGCTCAAAACCTAACAAGATGGAGAAATGGAGAAAGAATGGATTTCTCCTGATGTTTCTCCCTCCCTGGTGAGTGCATGCATCTTCTGGCAATTAAAAAGAGGGGAGTAAGGGGCTAGCAGGTGGTGTAGTGGTTAAGGTGCTGGACTCCCATGTGTTCAACCATGGTTTGAGTTCCGTACCTGGCAGCTTGAAACTCATACCGGGTGTGTGTGCATGTGTGCCCAAAATCCAAAGAAGAGAATGGAGGAGAAGGGACTGCAGTGTGGCCATCCCCCCTGGAGGGGTTATTTCTCTCTTTCTGTCTCGGTTCGGTGAGAGCAGATGCCCTATATCAAAAGTCTTGCTCTCAAAAGTAAAAAGAAATGGGGAGGTAAGGGCTAGCAGGTGGTGTAGAGGTTAAGGCGTTGGATTCTACATGACCACTTCATGGCTTGATTCCTACACCCAGTGGCTCGAAGATCACACAGGTCGTGTGTGCATGTGTGCCCAAGATCCTGAGAGAAGGGATTGTGGCATGGCCATCCCCACTGGAGCATGATTTCTCATTCTCTCTGTCTTTCTCTCTCTCTCCTGGCAAGTGCACGTTCCCTATAGCAAAACTTTAAAAAAAATAAATAAAAAGGAATAAGAAGAAACCCAAAAAACCTGAGTTGTTTTTGGAAGGATAAGAAAATGATTCAGTAGAAAATAATGCTCAGCACGGTTGTATTTATTTTTTGCCAGTCCCTTCCCACCCAAGAACCTTAAGAAATATGTGGTTCTAAACTAACCCTGTATTTCTAAGGCTCAGTTTTAGTTGGTCATCCACAACGTACTGTCCAAAAGCTTGATCAGGAGCATCTGTAGAGAAAGATGTATTCAGTACAGAGATGTCTTTGTTCTTTGCCAAGGTGGTCTTTATTCTCCAGTGGATGTCACCTAACTTCTTGAGCCTTTCAGTAGATAGAGGATTAACTTGATGGCTATGATTCAGATTACGAGCCAGTGGGGGTTCTCAGAGATGTGAAGTTAGAATAGATGGAATTGTAGGGAGGACCGTAGAGGTATCATAAAAACTTAAAAGCTGGGTGGTCCTGATGGGTCTATGGATGGTCTCATGTGCTGAGAGTTGGATGTTTGATGTTTCTCTTTAATAGTCTGTTAAAAGTCCAATACAAGAAAGAAAATACCCAATCAGTGAGAGTAAAGCCAGATGCCAGGTTTCCTTCCCCTGCTAGACCACTTCAGGGTAGGAAAGCATCTGTCAGTTCCCAAGGGCATATAGATTGCACCCTGTGAAGTGCCCACCCCTGCCCTAGGTTTCTGCTTTCTCTCATTCTCTGCCCTTCATTTAAGGAGTACTGACCATAGGATCCAAAGGCTTCTTCACGGGGATTTTCCGGTAACATCTCTATGTCCCAGATACTTGTTCTCCTTTTTGCCCTTGGTTCTGAGATTATAGAAATGAAAATGAGTTTCAATTTTGGCCAAAGATGTAGGAGTAGTTGCTGACATCTAGAAAACCACTTCCTCTTCTCTTCTATCATATTGCTTCTACTCAACTGCCAACTTTCCCCTTTATCCTCAGAGCCATTATGAACTACTTCTTAGTGGCTCTGGCCAAGACCAGGACCCTCCATGTAGGGACAACAGCCCAAGGCTTCAGGGTAGTCTGAAGATTAGATCCCTGTCAGGGTTGAGGTGACATAATACTGAAAATTAAGGGGCCGGCAGGTGGCATGGTGTTTAAGGTGCTGGTTCAAGTCCTGGACCTGGCAGCTTGCTCTCTCTCTCTCTCTCTCTCTCTCTCTCTCTCTCTCTCTGTGGTCAAATTAAAAAATAACAAGGACCAGCAGATGGCATAATGGTTATGTCAATGGACTCCATGTAGTCGAGTCCTAGACCTGGCAGCTTAAAATGCTGGGCATGTGTGGGTGCATGCCCCAAATCTCAAGAGGAGAATGGAGGAGAAGGGATTGTGGCATGGCCAATCCCCCTGGGGAGTGATCTCTCATTGTATGTCTCTCTCTTTGTCTCTCTGGTGAGCACGCACAACCTACAGCAAAAATCTCTCTCTCAAAAAATAAAAAATAATAACAAATGGAATTAAATAAACAGTTCTTTAAAAATATTGACAGTTGGGAACCAGCAGTTAGCGTAATGGCTATGTTGCTGGACTCACACGTAGTCGACCGCGGTTCGCGTCCCGGACCCGGTGGCTTAAAACTCATGCTGGGCATGTGTGCGTGCGTGCCCAAGATCCCGAGAGGAGAATGGAGGAGAAGGGATTGTGGCATGGCCAATCCCCCTGGGGAGTGATCTCTCATTGTATGTCTCTCTCTTTGTCTCTCTGGTGAGCACGCACAACCTACAGCAAAAATCTCTCTCTCAAAAAATAAAAAATAATAACAAATGGAATTAAATAAACAGTTCTTTAAAAATATTGACAGTTGACATCCTTGGAGACTGGGGCCCCAAAGAACACTGAAAAGGAGTAGATATTAGCAACAATGAGCTTTCAAGCCCTCAGCACCTTTTAAAATACCTTTACTGGGGACCTGGTGGCTTGGAACTCAGGCTGGGTATGTGTGTATGTGTCCAAAACTCAAGAGGTAAATGGAGGAGGAAGGATTGCTGCATGGCCATCCCTCCTGGGGGGTGATTTCTCACTTTCTGTCTGTCTCTCTCTGTGTGTCTTTGGCAAATGCACGTGCCCTATAGCAAAAATCTCTAAAAAAATAATAATACTTTTATCAGGAGAAATAATATGTTTACTATAAAAAAGAAAATTTCCAATGGGATGAAACTCCAAAGAAAAGTTCCTAGGCCTTACACTTCTCAACATCACCAAATACGTCATCTCCAGAGGAAACCACCACTCATATTTTGCTGATATCCCTCTAGATATCTCTATGCATGTATACACACCCTGTTATACATGTGGCACTCTAATTTGCTATCTTCCCTAACAGAATCTCAAGGTGTGGAAAATTTTCTAGATTTAAATGTAAGTCAGTGTTAATCTTTTTAATATCTGCATAGTATTCCATTGTGTGGCAGCATCTTAATTTGTTTAGCTTTTCCCCATTGTTAGATATATAGGTTGTTTCCAGATTTAGTTTTTGTACATTATGCTGTGATTGGACATTGTGAGCAGTGTAATTATTTTTCCATACAGCTCATAAGATGAGTTTTTTTTTAGTGGATTTCCACATTTTTAATGTTCCTGATATATAATTATAGGGCCCTTCAAAAAGTTCTTGAATAAATGGAAATGAAATCTGAGTTCTCTTGGTACAAAGACTTTGAAATTCATGCATAATTTTTCAAAATTGACATTTTCCATGAACTTATTGATGACCCCTTGTATATGAGTGGGTCATGTTATTTGAATGATCATGTTAGTAGAGCGAATACTATAAAGGTAAAGTCTCATATGCAAGGGTCTTCAAAAATTCATGAAAAATGTCCATTATGAAAAAATTATACAGAGAAAGATGGACTCTATGCCATAATCCTCCAGCCTCCATTGTTTTTTTTCTATAGGGTGTGCTTTTTGCCTCAAAATAAACTGTTCCTTTAATTATAATTTCCCATGAACTTCTTGAAGTTGTCGTGTGTGTGTGTGTGTGTGTGTGTGTGTGTGTGTGTGTGTGTATCCATCCCTTTTTCTTTTTTTTTGAGAGGGAAGAGGGGAGACAAACAGCCAAATTACCTTCCAGAAAGGTTGTACCAATTCATAATTCCACCATTGGTTTATCTTAGGGGTGGGTTCAGTAATGATTAAGTGCTCTGCATTTGGGATCCAGATCCCACATGACCAAGTGAGGTTCGAATCCTAGCCATCATGGTTTGAAAAACATACTGAATGCATGTGTGCATTTGCCTAAAATCCTGACAGAATGGAGCAATGGGGGAAAAAGAATTGTGGCATGACCACACACCATTGAGAAGTGCTTTCTCTCTCTCTCTCTCTCTCTCTCTGGCAAGCACATGCACCCTCTGGTAATTAAACAAAATTTTAAAACCCAAAAGATAATCCTGTAGGGGCTAGACAGTGGTACATCGGTAATACAACTGGGCCCACATAGCAAGGTCCTTGGTTTTCATCTTGAGGCCTTGGTGTGCACTCCAGGTGTGTGTTCGTGTCCTTCCTTGATCCAGGAAGGTTGAGGCTGGGGGTGGATTGTGGCATGAAGATCCTGGTGGGGTGTCTGTCTGTCTTTCTCACAGATGAAATAAATGAATAAACTTAAAGAAAATGATAATCCTATAGCTATCCAAATATCTTTTGCTAACTAATGTTGGGGTATTATACTTATACTGACCTACCAGAAAGTGATACCCAACTTCCCCCCTTGTACTTTTCCAGTTCTCTTATAACCACCAGCCATAATGGGCAAAAAGAATTTGATGCTCACAGTAGAAATACTGTGGTACAAATTATGAGGCAAGGCCTGTCTCTTTTCTTCTGTAACCTGTGGTCTAATGTTACCTTTTTTTTTTTTTTTTTAATGTTACCTTTAAAAAAGTTGTCATCAACATGTTGAGCTGGAATTGGTAATGCATTACTTCGATTGTAGCGAAGCTCGATGTTCCGCCGTCGGTTCTGAGCAGTGTTCCAGTTTCTCTTTACTCCAGAACATTCACCTTCCTCCATGGGTTCATCTAGAGCAAAGGTTACTGATATATTCTTTTTAGGCCTTAATCGTAAACCTTCTTTCTGTACAGCAAAAAAATTAAAAGAGGGAGAGGGGTAGAAAAAGTCAGTTGGTGCACAAGAGTTCAGGGATTGATGGGGCAATAACATTCAAAGAGGCATTACATGTAGGATAGACTTTAGGGGTCTGGCTTCCATTGGGCGTTGGCCAAGATATAGATGTTGTCTTCTCTCTTTGGACATTTTTGTTCTAGCAGAAGAGCTGGGGAAGATGGAAAGGACAAAGCAGTAATAGAAAAAGATACACATCAAGCTTTTCTCTCTAATGCAGCTACTACCCCATTTCTGCCATAAGCCTTTGGGCAATGAAAGTAATAATAGTACAAAAGACATTTAGGCACTTTACTACTCAAAACTTTGACCACCTCTTGGTTTCCTTTTCTCTCTTTCTCTCTTTTTTCAGCATTTTTATCCTCATCTCATTTGAGAATATTGGAAGGATCAGAGAACTGGAAGCTGAGAATAGGGAGCAGCTTCATGACATGTATCTGTAGAATAATGCCAATAGGCACTTGAAGGGGCTCATGTTCCTTTTCTTTTTCACATGGCAAATCAAACAATAAAAACCCTGTTTTGGAGAACCTCTAATGCCAATAGGGTGACTTTACCTTTTTACAACTCATCCTATACTCAAGTTGTGCCAGGGGTGGGGTGTACCTAACAACACTGGAGTGTTGGTGGTTGCTGCCCTGACTCCGTTTGTGCCAACTGATCTTGAGAGACTTGTGATGCTCAGAATCCAGGTACCTCTTAGAACTCCTTGCTCATATTTAAGGTTGACTCCTGTTTTTGTTCTTACCAGTAAATCTAACAAAGGCAGCTCAGTACCTGTCTGATGAGGATCTTTCCCCAGACCCTCTTATGCTCCTGGAGGTTGAAATGCCAGTGGTGGGTGGTTGTTGGCGAATATACAGCTCATCATATTTATCCCCAATGACAGCTACCAGCCAGCGCAGCCCTTCAGTTATTGACTGATGGTTCTTCCTTCGGAGATTTTTGATGGCTGAACATGGTTCCTGTGACAAACAGAAAAGTCTTCAGACCTGGAATCTAGGACCTCTAGTACCCACAGACCCAGTCACACTCCTCCAAATAGCAGAAGTACATATAAGCTCTGCTGTGGGCTAGAGAAGCTCTAAGATGTCTTAGGAGACACTCAGCATTCACATCTGAGGTGGTAAATGAAAGACACAAAAGCTGAGGTCCTTCAGTAATGGTTGTGGTGCCTTAGATGTGTGACCTTGAGTCTCTGAGCCTTAACTTTCTTATCCATAAAATGGGGACATTAAAACTTCAAACTTGGGGGCCAGAAGGTAGCAGCGTGGTTAAGATGCTGGACTCACACGACAGACCACAGTTTGAGTCCCAGACCCTGTGACTTGACACTCATGCTGGGCATGTGTACATGCATGCCCAAAATTCTGAGAGGAAAATGGAGGATAAGAGACTGCAGTGTGGCCATCTCCCCTGGGGAATGATTTCTTGCTTTCTGTCTCTGCTTCTCTCTGTCTTTCCACAACCTTATGTGCCCTATAGCAAAAAATCTCTCTCAAACCAACAAAAAGACTCCCAACTTGGGGCCAGCAGGTGGTGCTGGACCCCCACCCACATGGTTGACTGCAGTTTGAGTCTTGGACCTGGTAGCTTGCTTCTCACTTTCTCTCTCTCTTACTGTCTCTCTCTGGTGCGTACATGTTTTATTTTAAAATAATAATAAATATAATAAATAATTCTTTAAAAAAAGACAAGCTTCCAACTTTGTAGAGCTATTTAGAAAACAGAACATGATATTTGTTATTACCATTGTGTCATAAATTATCAGTATAGATGTTGCCTGTCAGGGAGAGACGTTACCTCCAAACCAACGTATGGGGTTGAGTATAGAATGGGCCAAGGACTGTATCAGGTGGGCCCTAGAGCAGAGAGAAGGGAGGTATTGATACTGACCACGCGGCACAGGGAATTATTCTCATTCACTAGCCTTTTGAGGAATAGATATTCTATAATATCACAAGGTGAGAGGGCATCCTTCTTGTCTTGTTTGTTTGCCAGGCTAGAAGAAGGAACATGAGAAAAGGAAAGTGTGAAACCCAAATAGAGGCAAAGGGCAAGAAAAGAAGGAAAAGAGGAAGAGGGCCAATTCTGTTACAACTGCTACATATCCAGGAATTAGGTTTAAAGACATACCTAATGGGTTGAGCCAGATATTTTTCTAGCAAACTCTCCATGGAAGAAAGAATAGCACAAATAATTTGGATCCAAGATAGTCCCTAGGGCTCTCTCATGTCCTCAAACTTTAATTAGACTTGCTAACTACAATATGAACAGATTTAGAGTTTTTATATCCTCTCCCAAACTCCATTCATGCTATAGTTGAGGTTGCTAATGAGGAATGAAAAAGGCAAAAAGAGAGTTGTGAGAGTGGAGTGAGGATTGGCTGGCCACCTGAATTACCATGCTGGAACAAATTCTAGTTGCATAACTCTTAAGCAGTCAGGTAAAGGAGGAGGCCACTGGCATCAATTACACAGAATAGGTTTTCTCTGCCACTATGAGGTCTCAGGATCAGAGACAAACTAGAAAAGATGAGAAGTGAATTCAGGAAGGCAGTCATCAGCAAGAGTTAAGAGATGGAGGTGGTAGATCCAGATAATCAGTTTCCATTTCCCTTTGATGCTCACCTTCAAAATCACCTTTATACAGTTCGGTAACATGTTCTCCCTGGTCCTGTCTGATAGAAAGCGGCCCTTGGAAATAGCCCCCAGAAGACTGGGCCACTCTACCTCATTGAGCCTCAGAGAAAAGGGGGTCCCTCCGGGTATGACAAAGGGACCACCCACCTCTCTATACTTCTCTTAAAGTACAAATTGGGAAGGGGAAATAGGGCACAAAAGCAGAATCTTACAGTAAGATGGGTTTCCCTGCCAGCCTTCTATCAGACATCAGATGTGGTAAGATGATCTTCACTTCCTGCATGCGTCCTAAGTCGCTGGAATCCAGGACAAAAACAAGTCCATGTGCCAGTGCATAGTAGTTTGGCCATGCTTCTTGGCCCTTCAGGTCTCCATTTAGGTCGTAGATGGAAACTTCGTATTTACCCAACAGGAGTGTAGTCGGTTCCGGTTTCATAGAATTTTTTATCCTACTGGGAAATACTATGCATAGGGGAAAAGAGAAGAAATAATCACAAAGCGGGGAAATATAGTTAGATCAAAGAATTTGTTGAACCTTGACTAGAGCCTGCTCTGAGAAATCCTGCTTTCTGCCACTCCATTCACATTCACAGATTCATTCCTAAACCAGAACTTTGCTTACGTGACCCTCTCCTGTCTCAGTAACTTTCAGTAAGTGCCTGTTGCTCCAAGGATAGAATACAGACTCCACCTCCTAAATTGCCAGACCTGTCTTTTAGCACTAACCTGACTGGTGACCATATTAGCCCTGGTACACACCCAGTCTGTTTCTCTCTCTGCTCCTTTATCCACACTCCCTTCGTTCTACATGAATGCAATGTTCTCTCTTTGCTGCGTCCTTCACAAGATGCCATTCCCCCTACTTGGAACACTCTTTTACTACTATTTGCTTGGTTAGCCCCTATTTTTCAAAATACCAATTTAGATCTCATTTATTCCAGAAAGTTTTCCTTCATATCACTGTTCCCTATCTAGAAAAGATGCCTTTCTTCTGGGATTACTATTAGCATAGCATATATCACAGTGTTATATTAGGTTGTTGGGAAAGTCATGATGTATTTTTCTATGTTTTTCGATGTGAAAGAAAATATGCCATGACCTACCCGACAACCCAATACATGCTGTGGTTTACTTACCTGGGTTATGAGTTGCCATAAGTCATGACCCTTTCAGTTTTATTCACAATGATATTCATGATGCTGAGCATAGAAGCTAGCATACAGGTATTATTTGTTCAGGAAATTTGGTAAATGAATGAATGAATAAGCAGGAAACCCTTTCTTCAAAGCTCAGCCCAATGCCACTGATTTTTTTTTTTTTAAGATTGATTGATGGACTGATAATTTGACCAGAGTCAGTCAGAGAGAGAGAGAGAGGGAAAGTAAGAAAGCAAGCCACCAGGTCCAGGACTTGAACCTCAATTTGCCATGTAAGAGTCTAGCATTTTAACCACTATGCCACTTTCTGGCCCCACCACTTACTTTTAGAAACCTTCTCTGACCTGCCCAGCTCTTACTTCTCTCTTATTGAGCACCTGGTCTGTTGAACTTGTCTTTTACCTCTTTCTTTGCTTACCATTTTCCTCCAACTATAATATAATCTCTGGCCCAGCCTGCTGATGTAGCTGACCACAGTTCAGATTTCCAGCCCAGTTGATCTGAAATGTGCCAGGTACATATAAGCACATGCCCAGGATCACAATAGGCTAGGCTAGAGGAAGTGTGTGTGTGTGTGTGTGTGTGTGGGGGGGGGTCACAGTGTTCTTTTCTCTCCCTTTCTCTCTCATGTGCAGATGTGCATATGCATACATGCTTTCTTTTATTTATTGTATGTGTGTATATATATATGTATATGTGTGTATATATATATACTCTGCAAGGGAGTGGCTCTGTGGTACCTTACACAGAGCAGGTGTTCCATAAATGTTTATAGTGCCTTTTACTGCAGTCGAAGGTATGAAGTCTGTTCCTACAAATATATTTCAAAAAAGTGTGCCAAAGTCAGACACATTTTCTTTTTAAAGTGATGGCCAGAACAAAACCCCGTTGGAAATTCTATACCTCATCTAGCTCCCATAGAAACACAGTTCAAAATGACAGTCTTTATACACATTCCAGTCTGTTGATCTGACAGCTCTGGACTAGCTTTCTGTCCATGTTAGTAGCAAATTATTTCTTACAGATTTTCTACACCCATACCTGGGAGTACTAAGACTGGGGAACTTATTTGTAGCCTCATATCAGCCTGTGACATTTTCTGTAGAATTGTCAAAATGAGTCATTTAAGCTAAGAAGTTAGTATATGCTTTCAGGTCTTTGGAAATATGTGATGACACATTTATGAGTATGCATATGTGTATATGTATTAAATTTTAATGTGACTTTATAGTGCCTCTTGTTTTCATGTTGGTCAATGATCTTTGTAATTACGGCTTTCAGATAACATATAATTTTAAGTCACAACTTTGATGTGATATTTGTTGTATCTGTATTCGACTACTTAAAAATAAAAAATGAATATACAAAAACTCTAAAGATATTTTTAAAATCTTGTTTCTTGTGTTGAGATAAGCTTTTTCTTTTTTAAATTTACCTGTATCTGTTACTACCCCTTTAAGCAGAATGTGACATGAGCATATTTCTATTCACAAGCCTGGCTGAAGTACTTTCCAAATGGCTTTATAAAATGCCCAAGGAGGCTTACAGTATTTTTCCTCTAAAACATACTTTTCTTTGGAAAACAAACCCCAATGGAGAGTTCCTCCTCCAAGTTGGCTCTTTTTAATATATTTTTAAAAGAATAGTACATACAAAATTGATAACTACAGGAAATGGAAAATTTAAAAGTAGATCCTAGGAGATGAAACTCAAAGCACTTTACAAATCTTCTTTTAAACATCAAGGTATATCTAAGAACACTAACAAAAGTTTTGATCTACTAAGAAACCTGGCTTGATAGCTTAACACTTTAGACCACAAAGTTAATATTAGATCACATACATCTTACAACAAAAAAATTACCTTGATCTGTTAAAATAAGCTAATGGGAAACTAGAAAAGCATTGCTAGCTCTGCTTTAGTGGCCAAGTTATTACAATTAGAAGTAGAAAGAAATCTTATCTTCCCCTTAAGTAGTTATCATCATGCTATACAGATGTTTAAAATGTTAACAAAGTAATTTTTAATTCTTGAAAAATATACATTATCAGAGGGAATGAAGAGAAAGTAGTCAGAGAGAGAGAGAGAGGGAAAGTAAGAAAGCAAGCCACCAGGTCCAGGACTTGAACCTCAATTTGCCATGTAAGAGTCTAGCATTTTAACCACTATGCCACTTTCTGGCCCCACCACTTACTTTTAGAAACCTTCTCTGACCTGCCCAGCTCTTACTTCTCTCTTATTGAGCACCTGGTCTGTTGAACTTGTCTTTTACCTCTTTCTTTGCTTACCATTTTCCTCCAACTATAATATAATCTCTGGCCCAGCCTGCTGATGTAGCTGACCACAGTTCAGATTTCCAGCCCAGTTGATCTGAAATGTGCCAGGTACATATAAGCACATGCCCAGGATCACAATAGGCTAGGCTAGAGGAAGTGTGTGTGTGTGTGTGTGTGTGTGGGGGGGGGTCACAGTGTTCTTTTCTCTCCCTTTCTCTCTCATGTGCAGATGTGCATATGCATACATGCTTTCTTTTATTTATTGTATGTGTGTATATATATATGTATATGTGTGTATATATATATACTCTGCAAGGGAGTGGCTCTGTGGTACCTTACACAGAGCAGGTGTTCCATAAATGTTTATAGTGCCTTTTACTGCAGTCGAAGGTATGAAGTCTGTTCCTACAAATATATTTCAAAAAAGTGTGCCAAAGTCAGACACATTTTCTTTTTAAAGTGATGGCCAGAACAAAACCCCGTTGGAAATTCTATACCTCATCTAGCTCCCATAGAAACACAGTTCAAAATGACAGTCTTTATACACATTCCAGTCTGTTGATCTGACAGCTCTGGACTAGCTTTCTGTCCATGTTAGTAGCAAATTATTTCTTACAGATTTTCTACACCCATACCTGGGAGTACTAAGACTGGGGAACTTATTTGTAGCCTCATATCAGCCTGTGACATTTTCTGTAGAATTGTCAAAATGAGTCATTTAAGCTAAGAAGTTAGTATATGCTTTCAGGTCTTTGGAAATATGTGATGACACATTTATGAGTATGCATATGTGTATATGTATTAAATTTTAATGTGACTTTATAGTGCCTCTTGTTTTCATGTTGGTCAATGATCTTTGTAATTACGGCTTTCAGATAACATATAATTTTAAGTCACAACTTTGATGTGATATTTGTTGTATCTGTATTCGACTACTTAAAAATAAAAAATGAATATACAAAAACTCTAAAGATATTTTTAAAATCTTGTTTCTTGTGTTGAGATAAGCTTTTTCTTTTTTAAATTTACCTGTATCTGTTACTACCCCTTTAAGCAGAATGTGACATGAGCATATTTCTATTCACAAGCCTGGCTGAAGTACTTTCCAAATGGCTTTATAAAATGCCCAAGGAGGCTTACAGTATTTTTCCTCTAAAACATACTTTTCTTTGGAAAACAAACCCCAATGGAGAGTTCCTCCTCCAAGTTGGCTCTTTTTAATATATTTTTAAAAGAATAGTACATACAAAATTGATAACTACAGGAAATGGAAAATTTAAAAGTAGATCCTAGGAGATGAAACTCAAAGCACTTTACAAATCTTCTTTTAAACATCAAGGTATATCTAAGAACACTAACAAAAGTTTTGATCTACTAAGAAACCTGGCTTGATAGCTTAACACTTTAGACCACAAAGTTAATATTAGATCACATACATCTTACAACAAAAAAATTACCTTGATCTGTTAAAATAAGCTAATGGGAAACTAGAAAAGCATTGCTAGCTCTGCTTTAGTGGCCAAGTTATTACAATTAGAAGTAGAAAGAAATCTTATCTTCCCCTTAAGTAGTTATCATCATGCTATACAGATGTTTAAAATGTTAACAAAGTAATTTTTAATTCTTGAAAAATATACATTATCAGAGGGAATGAAGAGAAAGTATCGAATACATATATAAATCATTCTTCAGGCAGAGCTTAATCTATTAGACTTCTTCCATGCATGACGTGTGGTCATCTCCTTCTAGAGGCTGCATTTCTTCAGTTACAGCAGCATTGGTATCATTGGCAATGTGGGTTATCTTCATCAACAGTCAAACCATATTTGATCATCCTGTAAATCCTGTTAGCATGTATCTGGGGATCTTCAAGACTGAAGCCAGAAGACAAGAATGAAGTTTCATGAATCAAGATGACAAGATTCTTCACAAACTTGTTCTTTTCAGCCTCTGTCTTTTGTCTTAAGGTCTCAGTAGTGGAAGGATCAGGTTGATCTCCAGGTGTTTCTTTGCCACCATGTGATCCTTTGTTGAGTTGCCTCTTAAGGCTTGAACTTTTTTTTTTTTGGAGAGGTTTTTGCTATAGGGCGTGTGCGGTCACCAGAAAGACAGAGAGACAGAGACACAGAAAGTGAGAAATCATCCCCCAGGGGGATGGCCATAGCACAATTCCTTCTCTTCTATTCTCTCTGGATTTTGGGCACAAATGCACATGTGCCTGGTGTGTTTCAAGCCTCTGGGTCCAGGACTTGAACTGCAGTCAGCCATGTGAGAGTCCAGCATCTTAAACGTTATACCACCTGCTGTCCCCTTAGAACTAACATTTTCTATTTCAGATTTGTCATCAAACTCCTTTTATTTTTCTTCCTATTTATCTTCCTTTTTTTTTTTTGGAGAGATTTTCGCTATAGGGCGCGTGCGCTCGCCAGACAGAGAGAGACATAGAGACAGAAAGCGTGAAATAACCCCCAGGGGGGATGGCAACGCCCCCTTCTCCATTCTCCTCTCGGGATCTTGGGCACGCATGCACACGCGCCTGGCGTGAGTTTAAAGCCACTGGGTCCAGGATGCGCCCCGCGGTCGACTACGTGGGAGTCCAGTGACATAGCCATTCCGCTAACTGCTGGTTCCCATCTTCCTTTTCTTCAGCTTCATCATCACTGACTTATTTATTATGTTCCTTCTCCACAAAAAAGAGTAATGAGATAGGTAATAAATTGAGAATATTTCTTCATAGTTTTCTCTATTCTTCTTTCTTCTAAATACTCAATTTGGCTCTCTTTCAGATGCAGAATAACCTTTGTTACATGACCAATGGGTTCACCTATGTCAGTCCTAATAGTGGATGATTCCCCTACAGAGGACTCCCAGATATACTGCTCATCATTTTTGTTTGGTGACCACAGTCACTTTCTTAGTCACCAAAAATGCCATTGCCCCAGGTGGGTGATTGCTCTCTCTCTCTGTCTCTCTCTTGCTCTCTTTCTCTCTCTCTCTCTCGGGAGTGGATGGGCATTATAACAAAAAACTTAAAAAAAAAAAAAGAATAAAATCCAATACCAAACTGGCCAATCAGAGATTTCTACACCAGTCCACAAAGCTTCCATGAATGCTTTGGTCCCCAATTTGGCAGTAGTGCCAAGGTTATTGATCAAGTCAGCCTTGGTCATTCCAATTTCTTTCTTTCTTTTTTCTTTTTCTTTCTTCCTTTTTCTTTTCTTCTTTTTTCTTTTCTTTTCTCTTTTCTATTCTTTTCTTTTCTTTTTCTTTCTTTCTTCTTGTCGAGGTTGTGACTGTGTGCACTCACCAGAAAGACAGAGAGAAACAGAAAGTGAGAAATCACCCCCCCCAGGGGGGATAGCCACACCGCAGTCCCTTGTCCTCCATTCTCCTCTCAGGATCTTGGGCACGCACGCAAATGCACCTGGCGTGAGTTTAAGCCACCAGGTCCAGGACTCGAACCGTGGTTGACTACATGGGAGTCCAGCGACACAGCCATTATGCTAACTGCTGGTCCCTTTCCTCCATTAATTTATAAACACCCCGAAAACAAGGACTAACTAATTCCTCTGGGTATCCATGATGGAGAGTATCATAAAGCATGGTCTGAGGACCTTTTGCTTCAGAGTTAGATGGGAGTAATTAATTATAACTCTAGACTAAATGAGTCAGAGTCATTAGGTTTGGGACCCAAGCATTTGTATGTTTAACAAACTCCTGACAGTTCACAAAGTCCCCAGGTGCTTCTTTTGCACTTTCAGTCTTGAGAACCACTGCTCCAGAGAGCCATGAAACTCATGCCTGGTTGTGTCTTGCCATCTTGTGTACTTGTAAAGATGCAGATTCATGGGCCCTCCCCAGACCGAAGTATTTGAACCTCCCCAGTCAGTAGGTTTGGAACCTCTCCAGATGATTCTGGTCATTGACTCTCTCTATTTGCTGTTCTCCCTGATTACCTGTTGAGTTTTTTGTTTGTTTGTTTTAAGGTCTTTGCCATAGGGTGTGTGTGCTTGATGGAGGGAGACAGAGAGAAAGTGAGATATCACCCCCCAGAGGAGATGGCCACACCACAGTCCATTCTCCTTTTGGGGTTTTAGGTACACATGCACACATGCCTGGTGTGATTTTCAAGCCACCAAGTCTGGGACTTGTAACCATGGTCAACCATGTAGGAGTCCAGTGCCTTAACCACCATGCCAACTGCTGTGCCACATCTGTTTCCACCCTGTGGAATTTTAAAAATCTATGCTGCTAGGCCTCATTCTCTGAGGTTTGAGTCCATAGATATGGGAGGGTCTTAAGCATTATGTTCAAAAAGTTCACCAGATGATTGAAATATGTAGTCAGGGTTGAGAGGCACTGTTCTAAATGTCCTTATTTAGAGCACCTGCTTGTTCTCATGTTTGTGTTTCTTGCCCACACGACCATGCCAGACAAAACAGTTAAAGTGAATGGTGTTACCAGTCATAATGGCTTCCGTGCCAAAATATTTTATAGTGTCTTTTTTTAAAGAATTATTTATTTAATTTTATTTATTTATTCATTTATTTTAATTTGACCAGAGAGAGACACAGAGAGAAAGAGAAGGAGGGATCGTGAGAAAGCAAGCCACCAGGTCCAGGACTCGAACCATGTCAGCCATATGGGAGTGTCCAGTGCCTTAACCACCACACCACCTGCTGGTCCCAATAGCTAGTGTCTTTAAACGTTCACACAAGTTACTACTTGTAGATTAGAACTTCCTTGAAAGAATTTTGACAGTCCTCTTAAAAACAGGAGGGACCAGCAGATGGCATAATGGTTATATCACCGGACTCCTACATAGTCAATTGCGATTCAAGTCCTAGATCCAGCAGCTTAAAATTCACGCTGGACACAAGTGCATGTATGCCCAAGATCTTTACAGGAAAATGGAGAAGGGACTGCAGCATGGCCATCTCTCCTGAGAGGTGATTTCTTACTTTCTGTCTGTCTCTGTCTCTCTGCTGAGAACACAAGCCCTATAGCAAAAATATGCTTAAAAAATTTACAGGAGCAAGTGAGGTATGCTATTGTATTGGGGGTACAGCAAACTACTAGATTAACTTTGGTGGTTTCTCGTAGACAGAAGTGGCCCGAGACATTCTTCAGAATATGTCAATGGCCATTAAACATTTTTCTGTGAATAAAGTCATAACCATAAAACAATACATTTATGAATCAGCCTAAAATTATTCACTGAGCACAAGGCAAGTTTGTACAGTAGCAAAATAAATAGACTCTGCACTGTCCTCTAGGAAGTAGAATGGTAAACAGAAACTATTCTCACAAACAAAATGGCATACAGCTGATTCCATATGATTGCTTTCCAAAGCTGGCTGGCTGTCAGAAACCTGGGAGAGTTTTTAAACTATAGCTTCTCAGGCCCCACCCAGACTGAATGGAAGTCCACAGGTGAGGCTGAGTGTTTCTTTGCCACCATGTAACCCATTGCTGAGTTGTCTCTTAACGCTTGAGATTTCATAATTCCATATTTTCTGTCCAGCCATATGTGCTCGTGACAATGTAGCATGGATGTCACCAACTGGTGACATCTAGAAAATTATTCCCACTTTTTTTCTAATTCATAATAGAGCATGAGCAAGTATGAGAGAGAGGTTTTTTTTGGGAAAGAGAGAGAGACACCCTGTGTAGAATCTGGCCATGCCATGATCCCCTTCCTTCAGTCTTCCAACCTGTCAGATCTTGCATTTGCACATGTGCCCAGTGTGTTTCAGGCCATGTAGGCTGAGGACTCAGACCACGGTTGCCATGTGGGGTATGGCTTCTTTTGAGCAGCATTTATAGAACCAGCACTATAGAACCAGACCAATCCTTACTTTTATCAGTAATCTCGTGATTTATCTGCTTGATTTTACTGCTTCTGGGTACCTTATTACCAGTTCTGTGAGACAGGAGAGGCAAGCAGTCAAGTTTGCTGCTTGTAAAGGGAGATACTAGGCTGCACCAATGGCTAAAATGTGGTGCTTAGAGCTGCTACTGGGGCAAAGGAAGAGACAAAATGGCAACATGTAGCCTCAGGATGGAATTGGGGAGAACATTCATTCCACAAATATTTTTTTTTTTGGAGAGGTTTTTGCTATAGGGCACGTGCGCTCGCCAGACAGAGAGAGACATAGAGACAGAAAGTGAGAAATCACCCCCCGGGGGGATGGTCACGCCGCAATCCCTTCTCCTCCATTCTCCTCTCGGGATCTTGGGCACGCATGCACACGCGCCCGGCGTGAGTTTTAAGCCACCGGGTCCGGGACACGAACCGCGGTTGACTACGTGGGAGTCCAGCGCCTTAGCCATTACGCTAGCTGCTGGTTCCCTCCACAAATATTTATTGAGAATCTAATTGAAGATACTACAATGAAAGTACAGAGGCCCAAGATACACAGATGAAAGGACACCTGAGTCTAATGGATGGACTTAAAATTGTGTAAAATATTGTGATAAGTGCATGCTAAAGGGATGCATGGAATAGAGTGGGAACCAAGGAAGGAGGTGTTGGGAGTGAAGAAAGGTTTTCCTGGGCTCAAGCTTATGTAGTGACTTGAGGTGTTTAATTAAGCAGGTATGTAATGGAGGGAATGAAATGCTAGTTTTTAGTTTTCAGAAAGCACAGCCATGTGAACTGGAACAGTGTGTGATGGCAGAGGAATGGCAAATCATTTGGTTTTGTTGTATCAGAGGGTGTGTGAAGTGGGAAATAGAGCTGGAGGAGGAGGGGCCAAATCATGGAGGGCCTTGTGTGCTGCTTAGGAACTTAAGGTTTTTTTTTTTTAAGACAATGGGGAAGCACTGAACAGTTTTGATCAGGGAAGTCATTCTATAACTGTGTGAGCTATATACTGAGGAAACAACCAGCAAGCTGTTGCTGTAGTTTAAGGAAATTGGTGAAGGTTTCAAGTAGACCAGAAGCAGAGGAGCTAGGTTAGCCCTTTGCTGTACTTGCTGAGAGCTGCCAGATTATATAAAACTCAGCTATGCCATCATACCCCTTCATTTATTTAATAAGCATCAGTGGAGAGTGTCCTATGCCAGAAACGGTACTGGCTTCTATGATTGATTGACTAGTAATTAGCTGGGTTTTCACAGCTAACATAGTAGCTTCCTAAAATTCTGTGCAACTGATATTTGAAATGTTAAGGTATTACCCTGAGATCTGGTATTACAGTTGCACCTATGAGTCCATAGGAGACATAAGCCAGTGTCTAATGCTCTTGGTTTCTCTACGCTGACATTTCTCAAGTTCCAATTCTCTGTATGAGCTGTCACAGAGTTTCATTTTATTAAGCTTTTTAATTATTCCATTCTTGTCTCTCTTATCTAAACCAAGTTCCACTTTAATTTAGCTCAGAAACTAGACAACATTTCAAACATACTATCCTTCATAATTTACTACACATTTTGAGCTCATTCATACTGACACTATGAGAGGACTTTGGATTAGGATATCTTGTAAAGGGAGCAAGTAACAGACATTACATCAATAGGCTGATTACACCTGAGGGGGTGAAGGGGAGAGACTGTTTGTTGGGATGTGTTTATCCTCAAAAAGAGGTAAACTGAGGGCCATGAGGTAATGCTAGGAAGGAATGATTATTTCATTGGACCCTGGGGTCCATAGGACATATAAACCAGTATCTAATGCTCTTAGTTTCTTACGTCTTTGGAAGGTCTCTACAAGGACAGTTTTACCGGAGTTGTCCAAGCCAACGACAATGATGGTTATGTGTCTGGAAATGGAAAAGAAAAATAAGCCAAAGCATTAAAAACACTGTTAGTTTTTAGGCTAAACAAATACTTCTACTCTTCTTAAGCACTGGGAGTTCTACCTGTAGTAGTCTCCATGTATGGTCCAGCTAAGGTGGTAGAAAGTGGATTGGGAACCTTTCCCCAAATCCCCCAAGGATGCTTTTCTTCCTGATTCATTTATGATGAAGAATTGGCCATCCTCCATTAACCCTGCCCTTTATCTTTCAGACCGTGCTTAATCATTTCCCCTAAGAATACACAAGATCTTCAGAAAAATCTATGGAAAATGCATATCATGAAAAAAACTGTCCATGAATTAATTTTTTTGCTCAAAATATACTTGTTTTTTAATTCTATTTTTCAACAAATTTTTGACAACCTCTCATGCAATCATGAAGATTTGTCCCTTAGGAGACTGGGTAGAAACATGGAAGGAAATGATGGTATAGGTCTAGAGAAATAATTGTAATATTACCTTCGTTTCTCTTCAGTTGTCTTTACCCTAGACCAGCAAGAAGTCAGTAGCCGGAACATGATTCAACTTTGTTCTTAAATATTAAAAGAAGACAGTAAATGAGAAAATAGCCCATTATTAACATTGTTCCTAAGTCAGCTTATGATTATATAGTAGTTTCTGTTAAACCAAAAGCTTGGGACTGTTAGAAGTCCATTACTTCATTCTATCCAACCTTGTTTATAAATGTCACAGAGGAAGAGACTAGTTATCTTCAAATACAGTGGCAGGAGAGAGAGAGAGAGGGGGAGAGGGAAAGGCACCCCAACAGGGACTTCATGCTGTGATCCACCTCCATCAGAGGCAGCTGGGATCACAGGCACACACACTTCCCAATGTACTCAGGGATGTCCCAGGACACAAACCCAGTACCTTTCCCATGTAGGTCCAGTTGTGGTGGGGTAGCTACCTGGCCACCCACTTCCAGAGTTCTTATAAAGTAAAATGAAGATGATGATATATTTTACTTACCTTGAGGTGGGTAATTATTTATCTAAGAAGTTGCCTCTTTTCAGATGAAAAATATAAGATGTTTAGAGCAAAAAGGAAGGTTCATTAAGCTCGAACCTTTCTTCTAGATGGCCACAGCTCAACTGCTCACTTAGGATATGGCAACATCCTAACAATGTCTATGAAGATTCTGATGTATCTATGGCAACCACTGTTTGGGTCATAGCAATCTAACTCACATATCCTTGCCTTGTATGATCTTAGCTAATTACTAAGTGAACTTTTAGCCTTCATAGTTTTTACATATTTTTATGACTTTATACATATTCACTCATTTAATCCTATTTACAACATGACAAAGTAGAGACTGTTATCCCAATTAATTTAAGAGATGAGGTCTGCAAAGAGGTGAAACTCAGAAAGTGCTAAGTGATAAAGCCAAGTTCAAACCTAGGTAGTCTGGCTTCAGGGTCTGTGTATTAGGTCAAAGGTTTCATACATTCTGTGAGTGAGAAGACCTCAGGTGCCAAAGAAACTACCTCTACTCTGGGCTTCTCTCTCTTCTGGCCAAACTATATCATACTATTTTTTATTTTTTAGTGATCTTTTTAGAAAATCTATTTTAGAATGGTTTTAGATACACAGAAAAATTGCAAAGATAGTACCAAATATCCCCATCTTTTCCACACTCAAATCTTACATTAGTATGATGCATTTATTACAATTAATGAACTAGTATTGAGATGTTATTAACTGAAGTCTGTACATCATTCAGATTTCCTTAGTTCTTACCTAGGTTGCTCAGACTTTCTTTGTTTTTTGATAACCTTGAAAGGAATACTAATTATTTTGTAGAATGCCTCTCACTTGGTGTTTGATATTTTCTCATGACTAAACTGAATTTATGTGTTCTTAGGAGGAAGACCAGAGATCATGTGTCATTCTCATCATATCTTATCAAGGATGTATGCTAATGGGATTATTTATCACTCATGATTTTAACATTCATCATTTTGCTGAGGCAGTGTTTATTGGGTTTCTCTACAATAAAGTTACTTCTGCACCCTCTCACCATACTGTATTTTTGGGAAGGAAATTACTATGCATGGCCCTTGAGAAATTGGGAATTATCCTCCATTCTTTGAGGTAGAATAGCTATGTAAACTATTATATTTGGAACCCTCTATATGGGGCCTTTATTGTTACTCATTTGTTTATTAAAGCATTTATTTTTACATTATGACTTTTGGTTATTTATTTTATACTTTGAGTTATAATCCAATACTACTTTATTTTCTTGTTCAAATTATTCCATCTTAGGTCTTAGAAGTTCTTTATTTTTTAAGAATTATTTAATTTTATTTATCATTATTGTTATTTTTTAATTTGATACAGGCACTCACCAGGAAGATGGGCGAGGGGAGTGAGAAAAGAAGCTGGCAAGTCCGGAACTCGAACTGTGATCAGCCATGTGGGAATCCAGCACTCCAGCTACCACTTCACCTGCTGACCCCGGGAGTTCTTTCAGTTCTTTCATCATTGTGGGTTGTTTTTGTGTTGATTTTTGAACATTTTTTATTTTTTGGTACAAGATACTTCAGGTTCATCTTCTATATTCCCTGCCCTAGTCCTAGACTCACCATTTCTCCAAGGAACCCTTGATCCTTTCACTGGAGAATGGTCTTAGAAACCTACATCTGAGAACTAGGTGTGCTTGTTGATACTGGAGTGTCATTGTTTCTAGGCCCTCTCAGGTGACAGAACAAGGAAATATATGTGTCTATGCACACATTTGAAAATATTTATGTAACCACATGTATCTATGTTGGGCTAAACATGAAATCATACTGATGTCTTTTACCCTAATCCATCATCATGTGGATCATTCTAGTCTCCCTTTGCTTGGCTGTAACCTTTTGCTCCAATAGTGAGAAACCTGTCTTCTATCATTCACTATCCATTTTCTTCATTGTTCAATTCCAGTATACACGTATAGCAGTATCAGATTTGTTAACCCATATACTTGCCCTTGGAAACAACTTGACCAGCTAGAATACAGTGCTGTGTGGAGTTCTTTTGCCTTTACTTTAGATAGTCTTATAGATTTCACTCATTTTAAAAGTTTCTTACATCAGCTTACATACTCTACCCCTTTTGGTAAGATTATTTCATACATTTATAGTGTACATTCTGTGATAATAAAAATTTCCTTCATTCATGATAGAGTATGTACATATATGCTAGGTAGAGATAGAGAGATTAGCACCTTCCATGGGGTTTTGTCATGCTACAATCCCCTCCTTCCAGTCCTTCAGTCCATTGGCTCTTGGGCACTTATGAATGTGCCTGACATATTTCAGACTAACTGGGCTGGGGATTCAAACCACAGTCACCATGTGGAATCCAGCTTCTCTCTAGCATTACATTACTACTGCACCATGGAGCCGGCCCTGTGATGGTTAATTTTGTGTGTCAACTTGACTAAACCACAGAATGCTCAGATATTTGGTCAGAATAATTCTGGATGTTTTTATGAGAGTAGTTTTGGGCAAGATTAACATTTAAATCAATAGACTGAGTAAAGCAGATTGCCCTCCCTAACGCTGAATATGTCTCATCTAATTTGTTGAAGGCCTGACTAGAACCCAAAAACTAAAACTAATTCTCACCTGAATAAGAAAGGATTCTTCCATCCTGACTGCTTTTGAACTGGGACATCCAGTTTTTTCCTACTACTGGACTTGAACTGAATCATTAGTTCTTCCTGGGTCTCCAACCTGCCGGTCTTTGAAGTGGGATTATAGTACTTGCTCTTCTGGTTCTCAGGCTTTTGGACTAAAACTAAACCATTAACTCTCCTAAATCTCCAGCTTGCCAATTTTCCTTGAAGATCTTGGGACTTTCCAGACTCCATAACACAGCCAATTCCTTATAAGTATTTTTGTCTACAAATGTGTGTCTGTATATATAATCTATTTATTTATCTTGTCTCTCCTTGTTCTTCCGTCCTTTCTCCCTCTTATTGATTGTTTCTCTGGAGAACCCTGATCACTGATTAACATTTATACTTATTCTTCATTCTACATTTTGAATTGGACCACAGACTAGGCCTTAAGCAGGAATTACTATATATTTAACTGTATAATAAGAACAGACTGATGTCTGTTGTCTTCTAAGCCCATAGCTAATTTGAATTTTGCTGTGTTTTCTTATGGCCTCAGGACTAAGAATGATTTTTTCACACACTGTCTTTTTTTTTTTTTTTTTGAGAGGTTTTGCTATAGGGTGCGTGCGCTCACCAGAAAGACAAAGAGACAGAGGAATAGAAAGTGAGAAATCACCCCCCAGGGGGGTGGCCACGCAGCAATCCCTTCTCCTCCATTTTCCTCTCTGGATCTTGGGCATGCATGCACACGCGCCCAGTGTGAGTTTAAGCCACTGGGTCTGGGACTCAAACCGTGGTCAACTACATGGGAATTCAGTAGCATACCATTATGCTAACTGCTGGTCCCAATTTCTTCACATTCTTAAAGGGTTAAAAAGAAAAAGAAGACCGTATGTGTATGTATGTGAATATGTATGTGATCTCCAAAGCCTAAAATATTTACTCTTTTTAGAAAAAAAATTGCCAACCTCCATCTCAGAGTAACTACTAATAAAGCTTCCTTTCACTCTCAAAAGTGTCTTTGTTTGGATGTTACACTATGAACACTTATCTTCATGTGAATGGTATCCTTCACAGCTCTTTGAAAGGTTCAGCTGAAAGCTTTTCTTAATATATAGATTGATTTTTGACCCACTTGAGTTTGCATTTTCCTCCTGTACTTGCCATTCAGAGGGAGCTATCTATAGCTAAGATCTTGTGTTATCCCTCCACCTTCTTCCTGTCATGGCTAGAAATGTTTTAGGTAGAGAAATAATTTACTATACTTTTTCCCCATCTTTGTTTGCTTGCTTATTTTGTGTATGTCCCTGAATTCATGTTGTGTCCTTTGATACCTGCTTAGAAGTACAAAGGATAAGTTCAGACTGAAGAAGATGAGTAAGGAAATGATCCAGGCCCAACACTGATTAGACCTCAAGGTAAAATACCAGGATCATTTACTTGTTACCAATTGGCAAGCATTAGATTGGGAAGCATGGAGATCAGTAAAGAGCAGGCTTATGATGAAATTGGTTCTAACCAGATAAATATACAAAGGACTTCAAAAATTTTATGGAAAAGGGGAGTAAAAGTATGAGTTTATTTTGGTGCAAAGAAATTGAAATTTGGATTGACAGGTGCCGTGGTGGTTGGGGCACTACTCCCACATGGCCGACCATGGTTTGAGTCCTGTACCTGGTGGCTTACTTTCTCATTTTCATTCTTTCTCTCTCTCTGGTCAAATAAAAAAAATAGTAATAAGTAAATAATTTTTAAAGAAGAGAAATTGAACTTCATGCACAGTTTCTCATAATGTACATTTACATGAACTTTAGTATTTGATAGCAACTTTACAATTAGTAGAAATAGAATTAGTAGAGTGACCGTAATTGCCTAGTGTTATGTGTCACCAGTAATAAATCCTGTCTTGTTTGAGGGTAGGATCAGCGAGACTGAAAACATGAGTAAGACAACTCCAATAAAGCACTGCACAGGGTTTATTACAGGGTAAACTTACATGTGGAAAGGGTTAGGAAGATGGTGACCTGAATGCACTCACAGCTTCAATCCCTCGTTTGCTCTGCTATACTATGTACTCCATCCTCTGCTGCCACCCTGCAATTGCCCTGAAACTGCCCCACCTTGAAGCAAGCTGGGACTTTTAAAAGGAATTCAACCTGCATGTAGTTTGGGAGCATGTTTGCCCTGTGCTCCAAATCAATCTGTCTAAATAGCGGTCAGCGGGATTGGAAAGGGACCACGGCTTGTTATACAGCATGGAAGGAAGAAATGGAGGACAAGCAAGATATCACCAGTCTTTAAGAAATAAGGGTAGAGGGAACCAGCAATTAGCATAATGGCTATGTCGCTGGACTCCCACATAGTCGACCACAGTTCGCGTCCCAGACCCGGTGGCTTAGAACTCACGCCGGGCGCGTGTGCGTGCGTGCCCAAGATCCCAAGAGGAGAATGGAGGAGAAGGGATTGCGGCGTGACCATCCCCCCCGAGGGGTGATTTCTCGCTTTCTGTCTCTATGTCTTTCTTTGTCTGTCTGGCGAGCGCACGCGCCCTATAGCGAAAACCT
>NW_006203595.1:267715-281751 GCF_000334495.1 Tupaia belangeri chinensis | reverse complement strand
CTCTTCTCTCCTTCCCTCCTACATACCTTTTAAACTGTGAAATATTAGAATAGCAAAAGTAAATGTTAAAGTAGTTTTCCCGCTGAGTCCACTTTTGTCATAGGACAATTGGCTGTGGGAACTTCTACTAATCTGACCCTCGTATTGACACTTCCCTTTCAACCCATCCTGAGTTGCCCATTAGAGTTCTTTCATGAAAGTCTAAAAATGAACTTATTTTTCTTTTGCACCTTTTTTCATATTATTAGGTCATTGAGTAAGTCATGATAAGTAGTTTTCCCGCTGAGTCCACTTTTGTCATAGGACAATTGGCTGTGGGAACTTCTACTAATCTGACCCTCGTATTGACACTTCCCTTTCAACCCATCCTGAGTTGCCCATTAGAGTTCTTTCATGAAAGTCTAAAAATGAACTTATTTTTCTTTTGCACCTTTTTTCATATTATTAGGTCATTGAGTAAGTCATGATGCAGTTTTCTTTTTCTTTTTTTTTTTTTTTTGGTTTTATAACTTTGTTTGAAAATCAGCAGTTCGTTCTCATCCACATTGACTGTAGATGTTTGAAAGTGGTAACAGGTACATAGGTCACCAGAGTGTAGAGCTTGTTGGGTGAATCTTCATCCTAGTTTCATTTTCTGGACAACCACACACGGATTCGATATGGGACGTTCCTTATTCCTTTGGCCCAGACAGCTTTGTTGAGCCTGGTCTCAATGCACACATCTGGAGTCCCCATCTCTTTCATGGCAAATTTCTGGATTTCTTTGAGTGCCTGAGGGGCACGTTTCCTGAAGCCCACGTCGTGGATGCGCTTGTGAATGTTGATGCTGTATTCCCAGGTCACCACCTCATTGATGGCAGAACGGCCCTTCTTCTCGCCACACTTCTTTGCGGGAGCCATTCTGCAGGGCCTAAGCTGGAAAGCCATGATGAATTTTTCTATGTGAAAATGCATCATAACGCTCCTGATAATCTAATATCTCACTATCTCTTAGTTAACTACCAACCCAGTGGCATTGTCTCTCCCAATACCTCTAGGTCTCTGATTTATTGGTCTGTTAGTTTTGTTGATCAATTCTGGTGGAATTTTTTGATTGTGTACTTTCCATTGTTTATTTTATTTTATGGAATGGCTATGTAAAAACACATAATTAACCCTTCCAGTCTATAAATGTGTGTGTGTGTGTGTGTAATTAGTTTATGTCTGTATAAGCATGGATTGAGATAATTTTTAAAAATAATTATTTATTAAATTTAATTTATTATTAATTTTAAAATTTGACCAGTGGGAGAGGGGAGTGAGAAAGCTAGCCGCCAGGTCTGAGATTCAAACCGCGGTCGGCCACATAGGAGTCCAGTGCCCCAATCACCTTGCCATCTGCCAGCCCTGAGAGATGATTTAAAAAAAAAATTTTCTAGAGAGCGTGTGCACTGGCCAGAGAGAGATAGAGAGGGAGAGGAAGGAAGCACTCCCCTGGGGAATGATTATGCCACAATCCCTTCTCTATTTTTCCAGGCTGATAGGATTTGGGGCACACACACACACACATACATACACATGTGCTCTGTGTGTTTCAAGCTGCTGGGGCCAGGATTTGAATGTATGGTCAGCCATGTGGGATCCAGCTTCCTTAACCACCAGGATATGGAGCAGGCCTGAGATACAATTTATTTTTTTAAACTTATTTATTTAATTTTATTTATCATTATTATTTTTTACTTTGCTATAGGACACATACACTCACTAGAGAGAGAAAGAGAGAGTGAGGGAAAGTGAGAAAGCAAGCCACCAGGTCCAGGACTTGAACCACGGTCAGCCATGTGGAAGTGCAGTGCCTTAACCACGATGGCACCTGCTGGCCCTGAGATACGATTTAAAGCTCATTTATTTATTGAGAGAGAGAGAGACAGAGACAGAGGCAGGCACTCTCAACAGGGTTTTCATCTGTAAACCACCCTCAGCCTCAGCCAGCCTGGATCATGGGCATATATGTTTGTGTCCAATGTGTACAAGAAGACCTTGGAGCATAAGCCTGAGACCTTATGTGGGTCTAGCATCACAGTGCTGCATTCCCAAAGTGTCACCAGTTGGCCATGATAAGTAATGATTTAACAACACCAGGATGTTATATTCATTATCTTGGAGAGACTCTGGTGGGAAAACAAAGATGATAAGGAAAGTATTGTTTTGTACCAGGGGTTTGGAACAATTGTTAACTTCAGATTATTGTGAAATATTACAAAAATGAGAAGGTAGAAACCATCCGTGTTTCTCATAGCCATGTGTCTTGCCATCCTGCAAATTCCTTTTATGTTTTCCCTGAATTTCTGCTATAGCCTCATTGCATTTTCATTTTGCCCTTTCCAAATATACTGCTAGTCAATAGGCAAAACAGTATTCTATTTATTATTTTTAAAAGTTTCCCAGAGGGCACACGCGCTTGTGAGAGACAGAGATAAAGAGAAGAGAGAGAGAGAGAGAGAGAGAGATAGAGGTTTTGCTCTTCCCTGGCTTCCTTTAGTTATTTGAGCATACTTGCATACTTAAAGATAGTTGATTTGAAGTCTTTTTTTAAAACTTTTTTTATAATTATTTATTTTATTTTATTTATTCATTCATTTATTTTTTCGTTTGACCAGAGAGAGACAGAGGGTGAGAGTGAGAGAGAGAGAAAGTGAGAAAGCAAGCCACCAGATTCAGGACTTGAACCCTTTTTTTCGGTCGGCCATGTGGGAGTGTCCAGTGCCTTAACCACCACACCACCTGCTGGTCCCATGAAGTCTTATTTTTTTTAATTTTTAAATTTTTATTATTGTTTTTTAGAGAGAGAGATTTCTTCTGTACGGCATGTATGCTCGTCAGAGAGACAGATAGAAAGCAAGAAATCGTCTCCCCTGGAGGTTGGCCGTGCTGCAATTCCTTCTCCTCTATTGTTCTCTCAGAACCTTGGGCACGCATGCTCATGTGCCTGGAGTGAATTTTAAGCCACCAGTTCTGGGACTCAAACCATGGTTGACTACGTGAGAGTCCAGCAATGTAACCATTACGCCATCTGCTGGTCCAGAAGTCTTTTTTTATTATTATTATTATTATTATTATTATTATTATTATTATTATTTTAGAGGTTTTTGCCATAGGGCACATGTGCTTGCCTGAGAAAGGGAGAGAGACAGAAATAATGGGAGTGAAAGTGAGAGATCACCCCCACCCCAGAAGGGATGGCCGTACCACAATCCCCTCTCCTCCATTCTCCCTCTGGGATCTTGGGCACACATCCACACAAGCCCAGTGTAATTTTCAAGCCCCCGTGTTTGGGACTCAAATCATGATTGACCATCAAGTCTCATATCTGAAGGGTTACTTTCTTACTTTTTCTCCCTCTCTATCTTTGGTGAACACATATGCCCTATATAAATTAAAAGTTAATAAATAATTCTTTTTAAAAATAATAAAATTAAATAAATTATTTAAAAATAATTGAAAAAGCTCTATTCCTTATGTATTGTCACTTAAGAATCTTTTCTTTGGGACCAACAGATGGTGTAATGGTTATGTTGCTGGACTCCCATATAGTCGACCATGTTTCTAGTCCTGGACCTGGCAGCTTAAAACTCATGCTGGGTGGGTGTGCATGTGTGTCCAAAATCCCAAGAAGAGGAGGAAGAAAAGATTGAAGTGTGGCCATCCCCCCTGGGAGGCGATTTCTCGCTTTCTGTCTGTCTCTCTGGCGATCACATGTTCCCTATAGCAAAATCTTAAAAAAAAAAAAAGAAGAAGAATTTATTCTTTTAGCTTGTATTAGACTAGCATTTTAAGAGAGATTTCTTTCAGGACCAGCAGATGGTGTAGTGGTTACGTCACTGGATTCCCACATGGCCAACCACAGTTCGAGTCCTGGACCCTGTGGCTTCAAGATCATGCCAGACACTTGTGTGTGCATGCCCAAGATCCCAGGAAGAGAATGGAGAAGAGAATTTGGTGTGCCCCTCCCCCTGGGGGGTGTTATCATTTTATTTCTTCTCTCTCTCTTTCGCACATATGCCCTAAGGCAAAAGAACCTCTTAAAAAGAGAGAGAAAGAGATTCAACACCAAGATATAAACCAAACACACACACACACACACACACACACACACACACACACAATCACATCTCCCAGTCTTTGTGGATTGGCTCTGTGTTCGGAATTCCTTCGACCCTTATCCAAGCTATTTACAACTCTGTCTTGTCCTTCACTTCCTGCTTGCAGTGAATCTAGAGATAAGCCACAGGCTTAGTCTTGCTAGATCTTTTCAGAGCATGCATCCTACCCTGGTTACACATTTGACTTTCTAAATTCCTAAGTGCACACAGACACTCAGGAATGTCCTAATTTCCCACAGATACTTTTCTCCCAGCTTTTCCTCTCAGGCTTTAGGTAGTATATTGTATGATTCAAACACAATCTTTGCCCTAGGAATCTACAGGGTTTTTTGTTTGCTGGGTTTTCAAGCAATGTTCCTTACTTTTTTCCCTGAATGAGCTCCAATTAGGCAAAACAGAAATAAGCACATTATGTCCATCCTTTAGCTAGTTCCCAGGCAGGTTAGAATAGATCCACACAATAATTTGTGAATAAGGTCTGTTCTGTTTTCTCTGGAACCGGAGACCAGGAATCCATATTGAGAATGTAGCCTGCCATCTTTGTATGAGTGTAGCTGACTAGCTCTATTTCTTAAAGACTGAAGACATCTTGTTTGCCCTGTATTTCTTTCATCTGTGCTGTGGCCACTTAACAATTTGTTTTCCTTCCCAGACCCCACTGGCCATTGTTTAGATAGATTGATTCTGGGAGCTCAGGGTAAACACATTCCCAGCTCAAGTATAGCCCTTTTGGAATCCTTGTTTTTCATTGCCAGAGAGCTCCTGTGCTCACCCAGAGAAAGAGCGCGTGAGAGCATAAAAAACCCTTCATGGGGTGTGGTCATGCTATGATTCCTTTTTCCTCCATTCATCTTCCAGTCAGGATATTTTGGGCATGTACACACATGTGCCCAGTGTTTTTCAAGCTGCCAGGAGCTAGGGCCTGGATCTGAGCTATGGTAGGCCATGTGGGATATGGCCCCTTTGGCCCCTTTCACCCGGACTGAATCCCTTTTGAAATCCTTTAAAGGTCCCAGATTACTTTGGGGTGAGGTGGCTTCTGGGTGTGATGGAAGATGGAGTAAGAAGTATAGCAGAGCAAGTGTGGGGCTGAAGCTGTGAGTGCCTTCTGGTTATCATCTATCAGACCTTTTCCCACATGTGAATTTACCCTATAATAAATTTCTGTGCAGCACTTCACTGGAGTTGTCTTGTTCACATTTTTATTCTCAGGGATCCTACCCTGAAACATATCTTCGAGACTACCACAGAGCTAGGGAAGGAGTGGGGCAAGGATGAATAAAAACGCCACAAGGCTTTCCCGCCATTTTAAAGTTTCCTTTTTTCTTGGTTTCAGTGTTTACTTTGTTTTACAGAGTTCTGACAAAGTTGATTCTGACAGTTTCTGCTTGTTTTTTAGAGTTTCTGGGGAAGTCTTGGAATTTGGAGCTACCTATGTTGCATTTTTGCTTATGTCATTCCCCTACACAATATAATATTACTCATTTTAAAATGTTGATATTTTAATATCTTTGAATCTATAGGTTCTCTCTGTATCCCTTTTTAATCTTGTTTTCTGCTCATTTTAAAATTATCATACATTAAAAATGATTTTTAATTATATTATAATTAATTTACTATAGGACACATGTGCACACCAGAGACAGACAGAGGGTAGGGGAGCTAGAAAGCATCCCCCCAGGGGGGATGACTACACTTAGTCCTTTGTCTTCCATTCTCCTCGGTTTTTTTTTTTTTTTTTGGAGAGGTTTTTGCTATAGGGCGCGTGTGCTCGCCAAACAGACATACAGAGACATAGAGACAGAAAGAGAGAAATCACCCCCCAAGGGGGATGGTCACGCTGCAATCCTTTCTCCTCTATTGTCCTCTCGGGATCTTGGGCACGCACACGCGCCCGGCGTGAGTTCTAAGCCACCGGATCCGGGACACGAACCGCGGTCGACTACGTGGGAGTCCAGCGACATAGCAATTGCGCTAACTGCTGGTTCCCTCCTCTCAGGATTTTGGATGTGGCATGTTTTGCAAGCTCCCAGGTCCAGGACTCTAACCACGCAGTTGGCCATGTGGGATCTAGCTGTCCTAACCACTACAACACCTAGCTGATTTCCAAATGACTTTATATGTGTGTGTATGTAAATATATATGTATATATAAATATATGTGTATATATTTTCCATGGGACACATGCTCACTGGAGACAGACACGGAGAGAGGGAAGAGTGAGAAATCACTCCCTAGGTTGATGGCCACACTGCAGTACCTTCTCCTCCATTCTCCTTTTAGGATTTGGGGCACGTACACACACATGACTGGCATGTTTTTCAAGCTGCCAGGTCTGGGACTCAAACCTTCAAGTCAGGCATGTGGATCCAGCACCTTAATTACTATGCTACCTGCTGGTCCCAAAATTACCTTTTAAAAATTAATTCATACAATTTTATTTTAAGAGACAGAGATTTTTTGTTGTTGGTTTGTTTGTATTTTTTTAGAGGGTTCACACATGTGCGAGAGACTAAAAGAGAAGGAAAGCGAGAAAGCACCCCCTATGGGGAATGATCATGCCACAGTCCCTTCTCCTTCATCTTTTCTTTCAGGATTTTGGGCATGCACACACATGTGCCTTGCGTGCTTTTCAAGCTGATGGGTCTGAAACTCGAACTCCACAGTCAACCATGTGTGATCTAATCACATTAACTACCATACCACCAGCTGGCCTAAGAGATATTTGACAGTCTTGCCATGTTCGGAATCCTTCTGCCTCAGCCTCACAGATATCCAGGACTACAAGTGTTTTTCACTGTACCCAGCTTTTTTAGGTTGGATCAGAAATTGAACCAGGCCTCAGCCTCTGAGTTGCAACATCTTAGTAGCGTGCACCACTGCAACTGTAGTTGATATATAGAATAGTTCTATAACCCTAAAAATCTCCTTCTTATTATCTCTTTATAGGTAAACTTCTCCCCCACTCCCCCTACTCTTCCTGCATACAACCCTATGTTCTGTAATCAGTAATCTATTCTCTGTTATTACAATGTTGTCATTTCCAAGACTGTTATATGAATGGTATATATGAATACATATATTTGTATGTATGTTATGTGTATGTATAACTATATATGTATGCTTATATATGTATGAAGTTTATATATACATATATAAAGTTATGTGTAAAGTATATAACCTTTGAGGCTTTTTCTTTTTACTCAGCATAATGACTTTGAAATTCATCTAAGTTATTGTATGTATACATTGTTGGTTTCTTGTTATTGGTGGGTAGTGTTCCATTGTATAGATGTACCCATAATTTGTTTATTCTATCCTCTGAAGAACATTTCAATTGATTCCAATGTAGAAATGAAAGCATAGATGACTCTTAACATTTGAAATAAGCTAAGCAAAGGAACATAAATATTTTTTCTTCTTTCTTTCTTTCTTTCTTTTTTTTTAGATTTTTGCATGTGCTCACTGGAGAGAGAGAGGGAAAGTTAGAAACCAGCCCCAGAGAGGATGGTCACACAGCAATTCCTTCTCCATTTTTCTCTCAGGACTTTGAGCATGCATGCACATGTACCTGTCATGTTTTCAGGCTACTGGATCTGGAACTCAAACCATGGAGATGGCCATGTGGGATACAGTGCCTTAAACATTATACCACCTGCTGGCCCTATTTTATATTTTTTAACTTAAAAAATAATTATTATAGATTCACAGTCACAAAAATAGTACAAGGAGGGCCAGCCCATGACCTGGTAATTAAAGTGGCTGGTTCCCACATGGTCTGCTGTGTGGTTTGAGTTCCAGACCCAGCAGTTTGGGAAAACATGCTGAGTGCATATACATGTGTGTCAAAAAAATCCTGATAGGAGGGAGAAACAGTGAAGGGATTGTGGCATGACCATTCCCTATGGGGTTGCTTCGTTGCTTTCTCTCTCTCTGGTGATCACACATGCTCTCTGGCCAATTAAAAAAAAAATAGCACAAAGAGGTTCCATGTACTTGTTACCCAGTTTTCTTTAATAGTAATAGCTTGCTAAACTATAGTCTACTATCAAAACTATGGGATTGGGGGACCAGCAGGTTGTATAATTGTGTTGCTGGACTCCCATGTTGTCAACCATGGTTCGAGTCCTGGATCTGGTGTCTTAAAACTCACGCCGGGCGTGTGTGCGTGCATGCCCAAGATCCGAAGAGGAGAGTGGAAGAGAGGGGATTGTGGCGTGGCCATCCCCCCTGGGGGGTGATTTTTCGCTCTCTATCTCTCTGTCTCTCTCTGTCTTTCTGGCAAGTGCACACGCCCTATAACAAAAACCTCTCCAAAAAAAAGAAAAAGAAAACCATGGGATTGGCATTGATAAAATAAACAGAGTTCACCAGTTTTATATGCACTAATTTATGTATATATAGTTATATGTATTTTAAAAGTAATAGCATTATTAAGATGTAATTCACATTTTATACAGTTCTTTTATTTCAAATGTGCAATCAATAGTTTTTGTATATTAAAGAGCTGCACGTCCATTACTGCAATCAATTTTGTATCATATTCATTACCTTCCCCCGAAAACCCCATACCAATTAGCAGTCACCTGATTTTTTTTCCCCAACCTTAAGCAACCACTCATTTACTTTTTGTTATTATGTATTGCCTATTCTGGAGACATTTCATATAAATGAAATCATATAATATGCAGCCTTTTGTGGCTGGTTTCTTTCAGTTAGCATAATATTTCGAAGATTCTTCCATGTTGTATATTTCAACACTTTATTGCTGAACAATATTCCATTATACGGATAATACCACATTTTGTTTACCTATTCATCAGTTGATAGATATTTGGGTTGTTTTTATTTTTTTGGCTATTATGAATAATGTTGTATTGAACATCTGTGTACAAGTTTCTATGTGGTCATATATTTTCATTTCTCTTAATCATATACCTAGGAATGGAATTGCTAGATCATATGGTAACTCCATGCTTAACTTCTGAGGAACTACCAGACTGATTTTTAAAACAACTGCACTATTCTACAATCCTACCAGCAATGCTTGAAAGTTCTGGTTTTTGCCACATCCTAGCCAATACATTTTATTATCTCTCCTTTTGATTATTGCCATCCTAGTGAGTGTGAAGTAGTATCTCATTATGGTTTTGATTTGCATTTCCCTAAATCTTTGAAGAAATGTCTGTTCAGATTCTTTGTCCATTTTTAAATTGGGTTATCTTTTTATTATTGAGTTTTTAGAGTTATTACTATAGTCTAGATTCAACTCCCGTAACACATATATGATTTGCAAAAATTTTCTTCCATTATGTGGATTGTGTTTTTACTTTCTTGATGGTATCTTCTGCAGCACAAACATTTTGAATTTTGATGAAGTCTAGTGTATACATTAGTTTCTTTTGTTGCTGTGTTTGATTGCATATCTACAAAACCACTGCCTAATTCAAGATTATGATTTATGCCTGTTTCTTCTAAGTGTTTTGTAACTTTGCCTCATACACTTGGGTTTTTCATCTATTTTAGAAGTAATTTTTGTGAAGTATGTGAAATGAGTTCAACTTACTTTTTTTGTATGTAGGTATCCAGTTGTCTCAAAATTCTGTGCAATTTTAACATATACATAGATTTGTGTAATCCTTTTTTGTTTAATTTTTCTTGTTGAGCTAGCAGTACTTAGAACTTCTAGTATTATGTTGAATAGCAGTGGTGAGAGCAGATACGCTTGCTTTGTTTCTGATCTTAGGTAAAAAAATATTCAGTCTTTCAATCTTAAGTATAATATTAGCTTTAGTTTCCTAGAAGATATTCTTTATGATGTTAATGAAATTACCTTGTAGTCATAGTTTGCTGAGAGCTTTTTTCTACATTGTTTGATGTAATTATGTGGGTTTTATTTTTAAGCCCAGTAATAGGTGTATTACATTAATTGTTTTAAAGAATTATTTATTTATTTTTATTAATTGTTATCATTTTTTAATTTGACCAGAGAGAGAGGAGGGAGATAGGGAAAGTGAGAAGGCAAGCTGCTGGGTCACAAACAGAATCAGGCCATGTGAGAGTCCAGTGCCCTAACCACCATGCCTCCTGCTGGCCCTGTTTACATTAATTTTTTTAATAATGAAGCAGTCTTGTATGCCTGGGGTAAAAACCCTTACTTGTGATGTATACTTATTTTTATATTTTGCTATATTCTATTTTTTAATATTTTGAATAGAATTTTTGTATTTGTGTTCATGATGGATATTAGCTTGTAGTTTTCTCTTTTTTGTACTGACTTTGTATGATTTTTTTTTCGAGCTTCATAAAATCAGTTGGAATTCTTTTTCTGGAGGAGATTGTGTAGAATATTATTTAAATATTTGGTAAAATTCTTTAGTGAAACCATCTGAACCTGGAGATTTCTCTTCCATGCATTTTGAAACTATGAGTTTCATGTTCTTAAAAATTATAAAGGTAGGGACCAGCAGTTAGCGTAATGGCTATGTCGCTGGATTCCCATATAGTCGACCGCGGTTCAAATCCCAGACCCGGTGGCTTAAACTCACACTGGGCACGTGTGCATGCGTGCCCAAGATCTCGAGAGGAGAATGGAGAAGGGATTGTGGTGTGGCCATACCCCCTGGAGAGTGATTTCTTGCTTTCTGCCTCTCTGTTTCTCTCTGTCTGTCTGGCGAGCACACGCGCCCTATAGCAAAAATCTCTCAAAATAAAAAAAAAAAAAGAACGCTATAGGGCACGTGCGCTCGCCAGACAGACAGAGAGAGACATAGAGACAGAGAGCGAGAAATCACCCCCCCCCCAGGGGGGATGGTCATGCCACAATCCCTTCTCCTCCATTCTCCTCTCGGGATCTTGGGCATGCACGCACACACACACACCCGGCGTGAGTTGTAAGCCACCGGGTCTGGGACGCGAACCATGGTCAAATACGTGGGAGTCCAGTGACATAGCCAATACGCTAACTGCTGGTTCCCAAATGATTTCTTTTGTATTGAATGAATTGTGGTAGCTTGTGCTTTTTTAAAAATTGATCTATTTAACTTCTCAAATATATCTGTGTATTGTTGTACATAGTATTCCATCATTATCCTATTTTATTCCTGATATTATTAAATTGTGTATTCTTTTTTTCTTTGTCAGTCTGCCTAGAGGTTTATCAATTTTACTGATTTTTTTTTCAATGAACCAGCTTTTTGCTTTATTTATTTTCTGTATGGTGTTTCTGCTTTTGATTTCTTTGATTTCTTCTCTTATTCATTATTATTTCCTTCCTTCTGTTTGGCTTGGGTATATTTTACTATTGTTTTTCTAGTTTCTAGGTGGCATGGGTACTTAAATTATTTGATTGTGTTTTTCTCTTTTCTAATGTTTTCAGTCCCTTAAATTTTCCTCTTGGCACTGCTTTAGCTGCATTTCACATGTTTGACATAAGTATTTCCATTTCTTTCTATGTATTTTTTTCCTTTTGAAAGTTTTTTTTTTACATTTTTCTGTATGTCAGATATGTTATCCCCTTGCACCTCACACCCACCCTCTACCACCTATTCTTTACCAACCACTTTCGTCCCCTTACAGTCCATATGTATTTTTAAAAATTTCTCTTGTGACTTCTTTTTGACCCTTGGTATATTTTTGTGTGTTGCTTAATTTTAAAATGTTTAGAGATTTTCCTGTTGTCTTTTTGTTATTTATTTTCTGGCTTGATTTCACTGTGGTCAGAGAAAATACTCTCTGATTTCAGTTCTTTCGCATTTGTTCAAGTTGATTTAATGATACAGGAAATAGTCTCTTAGTGAAGTTTCTATGTACTATTGAAAAAGAATGTGTGTTCTAGCTTATGCAGCAGTCAGGGGCAACCTTGGATGACCTTCTTCAGGCTGCCACTGCAGCTTTTTATAATTGGGACTGGTAGGAAAAAGTGAGTCCAAGAGAAGGAGAAAAGGAAATATCAGAGACATGCCCATTCCCAAAGTTCTCAGCAAATGGCCCAGGGCTCCCAAGGGAGCAAAGATATCAAATTTTCTATATATCTTTAAGAAGGGGCGTTGGGCCAAACAGTGTCCAGATAATGACACTCCACTATAGATTCCCTGTCCTCACTACTAGTAGGTGGGCCTTTGGCTGCTCTCTGTCCCCTGGGTCAAAGGACTCAGGGTCCTGTGGCAAGCCCCATGATGACCTTATAATGAGAATAGGATTGAAGCAGCCCACTCCAGCCAGCTCCTATGTGTAGAGTTGTTGTCACAGGGCTAGGGTCCAGGGTCACTTTGGGCATGGCACATAGGTCATTTGATTTCCTTTTGTATATACAAGGGCCACCTACTCTATCCTGAACTCCTATTTTGGACCCACTTTTCCTCAAACTAGTGTAATGGCTGAGACCACCAGGGAGACCCTCCAACTGTCACTTCAAAGAACTCTTGCTTTGCCTATGGGATGATTTTAGTTTTTCTCATAGTTTCCTTGTTACACCACATTGTCTCTTCCCTCTGCTAAGTTGAGATATTCTTAATGAAAATTGGCATTACAGTCATGTTGGGAGGAAATTTCACTTTCGGATCTCTCTATGCTATGCTTTTTGTGGGTACACAGTCTCAGTCCCTCTTTTTACTCCTTGGGAAGAAGCTATAAATCCACAGGCCCAAAGTCTCAGTCCCTCTTTTTACTCCTTGGGAAGAAGCTATAAATCCACAGGCCCAGGACACTAAAATACCAGGATAAGCCAGAACAGTGAAAACAATAATTATTCATTTAAAGGGCCCAACTCATTTTCCTGGGGGGGAGGGGGGGATGACAAAACAAAACAAAAAACATAAAATAGCCAAAAAACAATATATCCTTAGTTTGGGAGCCCATCAGTAAAACTTATTTTACTTATTTATTTATTTATTTTTAAGATTTTTCTGTAGGGCACATGTACTTGCCAAAGAGAGAGAGTGAAGGAGAAAGAAAAAGTGAGAAATCACCCCTGGGGGCGGGTGTGGTGTGGCTATGCCACAATCCCTTCTTTCTGTTGTCCTCTCAGGATTTGGGGCATACATGCACATGCACCTGGCATGGTTTTCAAGCCACTGGGTCCAGGACTTGAACCACAGTCAACCATGTGGGAACCCAGGACCTTAACCACTACACCATCTGCTGCCCCCTCATTTTACTTCCTTTAACTACAGCCACAGTGCTTTACATTTGCTACTGACTAATATTCTCTCACTTTCGTTCCAGATGTCCTTCTGACCATGGGTCTTACCTAATGACCCTAGTTGGGAAAGCTTGTACTATTTCTTTTGGTTGCTGCCATAATGCTTTACATTTGCTATAAATTAATACAATATTGTATTTTCTATTTCTGTCCAGATCCACTCCTGACCATGTGTACACCTAATGCTTCTGACTGTTCAAGTGTCCTCTAACTGGTATTCCAGCCCACTAGATGGCTATGAGAAACCTCCTTACTCACAGCTAGGATGGATAGAACTAATTAAAAATTTCTAGATCATGGATTACTAAAACTTATTCATTCTCCCTATAGTATTCCTATTTTGGCTATTAAAAAGATGGTACTTACCAGTTAATGCAAGAACTCCATTATTTTTTTTATTTTTATTATCATCATAATCTTCTATATATTACATTGGATTACATATAACTTTACATTGACTTCCATTGCTTTTTCAAAAGGGAATGCCATGCATGTCAGTCAATACAGAGACATCAATCTCCCCGCTTTATCATTCAATGTCTTTTCCATGCTTTTCCCAATAATTATTATTATTATAATTTTTTAAAACAGTCAATCACTATTTCTCATTTTGCTTGTTAAAAGACCTCACCCATCATGAAATACTTCCCAGACCAGTCCAGTTGAGAATACTATATACGTCATCATCAACA